>NW_025292443.1:0-1041 GCF_018294505.1 Triticum aestivum | reverse complement strand
TGAACCCATTCCTCTGCATGACCTGTCATTGCCACAGTAAATAGTTGAAACCCACTAGCATGTGTAGGAGTTGATTGAAGCCACTGATGTGTTCCTACCATGCTATGCCTGCTATTGCTTAGAGTTGTGTCAGGTCTGATTCATTGGGAATGAATTGGAGTGTCACGATATGTTCTGATGCTGAGAGTGAAGTGTGTGAACACGATTTGGTAAAGGTAGCGGTGAGAGGCCATGTAGGAGTACATGGTGGGTTGTCTCGCTGGAACCGTCCTTAAGCACTGAGTTCTATGTATGTTGTCCAATGACTCGATACTACCACACATTGGAATGCTTAAGTGCCCCTCTCGACTTATTAACCAACTTGGTCTCTGTCCAAGAGTCGCAACTAGTTTCTGGTGTTTGTAGGTAGTGCTATTTTTCTACCAAGTGGCACCCGGCAGGGTGGGCTTGGGACAGACTAGGCACACGTGGCACGGTGTACCAAGTGGCACCCGGTTGGTGGGCTCGGGAACCCTGCTCACATCGTTTGGGGCCGTGAGCGACACCCCGGCCAGATCTCCTTGCGGATGGAACCCGAATAGGCGATAAACCTGGACTAGAGTCTTGTGTGGTTAGTCAGGTCGTGGCCGACACCCTCGCCAGGCTTCCGCTTGAAGGTTGCCGAGGTACATGACGTGTACATGGCGGTAAGTGGCGAGAGCGTGTGTGAAGAAGTACACCCCTGCAGGGTTAACATGATCTATTCGAATAGCCGGGTCCGCGGTTATGGACTTCTTGGATGCTTACATGGTACATAGACAACTTGAAGTGGATACTATAAAATGCTCAAGACAAGTGTGAGTGCTATGGATGGCCTTCTCGTAGGGAGACGGGGATGAATCCATAGTAGTGTATTGTATGGTGATTAGTGGACTCGTGTTCGTTGTTTCACCTCAAAAGTTTCTGGTAGTCGTGGAATAGGATAGCCACAGAGTCAAAGCTGGCTTGCTGCAACTAAACCCCACATTACCCTCTTGATACAAATGCATGTATGATAGGATC
>NW_025292442.1:0-1041 GCF_018294505.1 Triticum aestivum | reverse complement strand
TAGTATGCATGAGGTAGGAACCCATCACCCTGTTACCAAGCCCGGGACGTTAATTATTTTAATGCTACGCTATAGTAGACGGGGTTTGGTATGAGTGCTCGGGAGTGGTGTGAGAATGGAGGCTCTACGTCAATGACGACAACTCCATGATGGAATCTGCAAGGACTGCATCTTCAAGGCCTCAAGACTTCAAGACTCAAGACAAGAATTCAATACACACTACTGGGTGAAGGACGGTTGACGGGCACCCTGGAGAAACCAGTGGTTGGCCGGGATGCATGGAGAAGCGCCATGACATCTTGCGGAAAGCTTCACCCAGACTCAAAGAGACGGAAGAATACTTCACGCCCGGAAGCTTACCTGTGCAACCGCAAGTCATTATGGGCTCTGGCTTGGTTGACCTTAGTTGTGACTCTGGCTGGGATGGTACTAGCAGATGTAGAACTACGATAGGATGGGTTGAGTACCGGACAGTGGTCAGAGGAACTCTTTGGAAGACCATGTTTCGGTCATCTTGTTCTCAAACACTCTGAAGTACGAGAACGTAAAGAGAGGGATCGAATTTTGCGGGAAAAGTGTACAAACCTCTGCAGAGGGTTTAAACCTAATCGATTAGCCGTGTCCCCGGTTACGGACAATTTGAGCCTCTGGACTTGGATCTATCTCAGAACTCTCAACACTGGACTGATAACTTAATTGTGGGCAACCTATGATGATTTTGGGCTATGAGACATCGGTTGGCGGAACCATGTCATGATAGAAAACTCCATAGTACAGACTTCACTTTTGCCTTTGATGTAGGTAAAATAAAACCAGCTTTTACGCAAACAAAATTCAGATACAGAGCCACAAAGCCATAATGCATATAGTATAGTTTTATCATCTGTTCTTTTTATTGTGATCTTGCCGGTACATTCAATGTACTGACCTACACGGCTGCAACGTATCATGTTGCAGATATTTCCTCGACGAGTAAGAATTACGATACAGGGTTACGGTCTACACTCAACCTGCCGATGGCGTTGATGGGACTCCACACCC
>NW_025292441.1:0-1041 GCF_018294505.1 Triticum aestivum | reverse complement strand
TACAAGAGCTTCTCGACAAAGGTTATATACGCGAATCCCTTAGTCCTTGTGCTGTTCCTATTATTCTAGTGCCGAAAAAGGATGGTACATCACGTATGTGTGTTGATTGTAGAGGCATTAATAATATTACTATTCGTTATCGTCATCCTATTCCTAGGCTAGATGATATGCTTGATGAATTGAGTGGCTCTACAATATTCTCCAAAGTTGATTTGCGTAGTGGCTACCATCAAATTCGTATGAAATTGGGAGATGAATGGAAAACAACATTTAAAACTAAGTTTGGATTATATGAGTGGTTAGTCATGCCTTTTGGGTTAACTAATGCACCTAGTACTTTCATGAGATTAATGAACGAAGTTTTACGTGCTTTCATTGGACGATTTGTGGTAGTCTATTTTGATGATATACTGATTTATAGCAGATCTTTGGAAGAACATTTGGAACATTTACGTGCTGTTTTTATTGTTCTACGTGATGCACGTTTGTTTGGTAACCTTGGGAAGTGCACCTTTTGCACCGACCGAGTATCTTTTCTTGGCTATGTTGTTACTCCATAGGGAATTGAAGTTGACAAAGCCAAGATTGAAGCTATTGAGAGTTGGCCGCAGCCCAAAACGGTCACACAAGTGAGGAGTTTTCTTGGCCTCGCTGGATTCTATAGGCGTTTTGTGAGAGATTTCAGCACCATTGCTGCACCTCTCAATGAGCTTACAAAGAAGGATGTGCCTTTTGTTTGGGGTACCGCACAGGAAGAAGCCTTCACGGTATTGAAAGATAAGTTGACACATGCTCCTTTACTCCAACTTCCTGATTTTAATAAGACTTTTGAGCTTGAATGTGATGCTAGTGGAATTGGATTAGGAGGTGTGTTATTACAAGATGGCAAACCTGTTGCATACTTTTCTGAAAAATTGAGTGGGCCTAGTCTGAATTATTCTACTTATGATAAAGAATTATATGCTCTTGTTCGGACTTTAGAAACATGGCAACATTATTTATGGCCCAAAGAATTTGTTATACATTCTGATCATGAATCTT
>NW_025292440.1:0-1041 GCF_018294505.1 Triticum aestivum | reverse complement strand
GAGATACCTAACGGGTATTCGGTACACCCGGCCACGTACCTACCGCATCACAGCCCACCCCTATGGTCAGCGCTGTCCACGGCCTCCAGTAGGCTACAAACACCAGAAACTACTTGCAACTCCTGGACAGAGAGCTAGGGTGAATAAGAAGTCGAGCGGGGTCATATTTCAGGGCCCAATGCATGGTAGTAGCTGTATCTTAAATCACACATACAGATCTCAGTGCTTAAGGTCGGCTTCAATGAAACAACCCACCATGTACTCCTACATGGCCTCTCATCGATACCTTTACCAAATCGTGTTCACCACACCACTCTCATTACCGACGTAATCATTTCACTCTAGCCCATCACCCAGATGAACCAGACCTGACACGACTCTAAGCATAGCAGGCATAGCAAGGTAGGAATAACACATACATATGGCTCAATCAACTCCTACACATGCTAGTGGGTTCCATCTAGTTACTGTGGCAATGACAGGTCATGCAGAGGAAATGGGTTCAATTACCGTAGCACACAGCAGTTTGAAACGCGTTGTCTTAATGCAATAAAAGAGAGCAGGAGCGAGAACATGGGATTGTATCGATATGATCAAATGGTTGGTTGCTTGCCTGATGGTTCGATGCACTGATACGGTTCTTCGTTAGGGTAATCACGGTACTCCTCGGAGACAGAACCTGTCGCAAGGGACACCGATACACAACCATCACCAAACAATGTGCAACAATATGATGCATGCATGAAACATGGCAATATGAGTGTGTTGGGCTAATGCAACTAAGACCAGAAGGGTTTGAACCAATTTGAATCAAAGATTCAAATTTCAAACTCAAACATGGCCCTTTTAAAGTGTTTTCCTTGTTCTGCATTAAACATCAAGTTAACTTGCTTAGTCATGCATGAAAATAGTACAGATGGATAGATTGGATTTTTCTGATCATTTTTCATATATAATTTGTCTGATTTGGAGTTACAGAATAAAAGTTATGAATTTTTGAAGTTTAAATTATATTCTGGAATTTCCTATATTAGAATAATT
>NW_025292439.1:0-1041 GCF_018294505.1 Triticum aestivum | reverse complement strand
GCGGTAGTAGGTGATACCGGTGAAGGGGGGAAAACATCCGGGAAAGTATTCCCGGTGTTTCGTGTTTTCGGGCAGAGGAGCCGGAGGGGGAAAGTTGCGGGTTCGATAGGTTAGAGGGGTGTGGCGGACGAACGGACTGCGTATCCGGAATCGTCTCGTCGTTCTGAGCAACTTTCGTGTTGAAAATATTTTAATCCGAGTTACGGATTAAAAGATATGATTTTCTAAAGATTATATTAATTTCTGGAATTTAATTAATTAATTATTTAATTTGAAAATGAATTTATGACGTCAGCATGATGTCATGCTGACGTCAGCAGTCAACAGGGTTGACTTGGTCAACCCTGATGTGGGTCCCGTTCGTCATACTCTGTTAACTAATTATCTTAGTTAAGTTTAATTAATAGTAGTTAATTAGGTTAATTAGTCATTAGGTTTAATTTATCAGGATTAATTAAATTAATTATTTACTTAATTAATTAATCATTTTTATTTATTATTATTATATATTTTTTTAAGTCTTTTTTTTTATTATTCCCTCTTTTTTTTAAATGTTTTAGGGGACGACCCCACTTGTCATAGGCCCCTGGGGGCCTTAGCGGGTTCGGTGTTAGCGGGCGCCTGGAGCGGGCGCTGGGCACCCACCCAGGTCGATAGGGAGGGAACGACGCTCGGTGCCGGCGGCCACAGTGAGGAGCGACAGCAGCGGCACAGGGGGCCAAGGCTGCGCGTCGACGGGCCGCGCCGCGGGACGAAAACGGCAGCGGGTGGCGTGCGTGCGCGCACACGGCGGGGAGCAGCAGCACGCAGAGCATCACCGGCGGGCGCGGTCATGGGTGCATACAGGGGCGTCGGGGCGCACGCGGCAGGGTAACGGTGACGCGGGCTGGGCGCGGTCACGGTCGCGGTGACTGAGCCCACCGGCCGGAGACCGGACGACGCGTATGGCGGCCTACGGCGGTGAATCGAGGAGGGGGAGAGGGGGAGTAGCCACGGGAGCTCACCCTGGAGCTGTTGGCGTGCTCAGACGCGTCGGGGGGG
>NW_025292438.1:0-1041 GCF_018294505.1 Triticum aestivum | reverse complement strand
AATCCCCAGGCCTCCGCACATTTGGACGACTCGGGTTCTCTCATCACCTGGGCTCGCCTTCTTCACGGTCTGAGATCGACACGTGAATATATGTTTGAACAAACCCCAGTGCGGTCGACAGCCCAAGAAACCCTCACACATGGACACGAACGCGGCAAGATAGGCAATGGAGTTTGGGGTAAAGTGGTGGAGCTGCGCTCCGAAGAAGTTCAAAAAGCCACGAAAGAAAACACTCGGTGGCAAGGAAAACCCGCGATCAACATGGGTGGCCAAAAGCACACACTCACCCTCTTCTGGCTGGGGCTGCCACTCCTTCCCCGGAAGCCTCGCAGCTCCGTGGGGGATCAAGCCCTCGTTGGCCATGTCGAGGAGGTCATTCTCCGTGATGGTCGACTGGATCCAGTCTCCTTGGACCCAGCCCTTCGGCAGGCGGGATCTGGACGAGGACCCTCCGCGGCTGGTGGATCTTCCTTTCGCCTTCTCCGATGCCGACGCCTTCTTTGCGTGCTCCAGCGCCGCCGTCTTCTCCTTGGCCATGGTCGCCGGCGAGATGCGCAAAGGGAAGTGGTGCGGAGGCGAGAGCGAGCACGCTGAGCAGGGAGGAAGGAGGCAGAGAGAGGGGAAGAATGCTAAGGCGCAGCACAGAAATCCTCGCCGGGCACATTTATAAGGTCCCTTCCGAGTGGATGACAGGTGGGCCCGGGCGATCTAATCATATCTGGAACAGTTATGCAGGCGGGATACGTGGCGAAAAAGGCGGCGCGGAGATCGAGGCGTCCATGCCCCGTCCCATCCGAACGCCGCGGTCCGCCCCGCTTCGCGCGCGCCCCAAAATTTCGCATCCCGCGGAATCCGCGAGCAACAAATCAGTCTGTCAGGCGCGGTGTTTCCGGCGATCCGTCGCTCGGAGATCGTCGAAGCCTGAAAGATCACTCGACGCAAAAACAGAATGGATCAAGTTGACTGAAGGCAATTTGTTTCCTGTCGACAAAGGGATTCTTTGGTCCAGAACAGCGCACAACCGGAGCGCAAAGGTTAATC
>NW_025292437.1:0-1041 GCF_018294505.1 Triticum aestivum | reverse complement strand
CTTAGCCAGTTGGAAGGCCAAGCTCTTGTCTTACGGGGGACGATTGATCTTGATCAATTCAGTTCTAAGCAACATGGTTTTATATATGTTGTCATTCTTCCACCTATCGAAAGGGGTTCTCCAGCGACTAGACTACTTTAGATCCAGATTTTTTTGGCAATGCAATAATGAATCCAAGAAATATCGACTGGCTAGATGGAGCGTATTATGCAGACCTAAAAGTCAAGGGGGGTTGGGAATCCAAGACCTTGAGATTAAAAACATTGCTCTTCTCAGCAAGTGGGTTTACAAACTAGTCACTGAGAATGGAGTATGGCAGGAAATCATTCGCAACAAGTATGTGGGATCGAATGCCATTTCTCAAGTTCATCGGAAACCTGGGGATTCGCATTTCTGGAGTGGTGTGATGAAGGCCAAGGAATTCTTTTCCAATTTGGGTCCTTCTCAGTTAGGGACGGTTCTCAGGTTCGATTCTGGGAAGATATCTGGCTAGGGAATAACCCACTAATGGTGCAATATCCGAGATTGTATAAGATTATTAGACATAAATTCGTCACAATCAAACAAGTTTTAGGACAAGAAAATCCTGATATTTCTTTCCGTAGGGACCTTTTTGGCCCTCGCCTGGCAGCATGGAATGAATTACTCACTCGCCTGGAGGACATTCAACTGTCAGGTGAGCCGGATTTTTTTCGATGGAACTTGCATCAGAATGGCGAATTTTCAGTCAAATCCATGTATGATGCAATGGTTCATTGTGATGTTCCAGTTGATAACGGGAAATTGTGGAAGCTCAAAATCCCTCTAAGAGTGAAGATTTTCCTTTGGTTTCTTAACAGAGGAGTCATCCTAACTAGAGACAATCTGGCACGACGAAACTGGCATGGTTCCAAGACATGTGTCTTTTGCCAACATGACGAGTATATTAAACACTTATTTTTTGAGTGCAAGATCGCTCGGGCAGTTTGGGCCATAGTTCAAGTAGCTTCGAATCTATACCCACCACGTAGTGCACGGAACATGTTTGGCAACTGGTTGCGG
>NW_025292436.1:0-1041 GCF_018294505.1 Triticum aestivum | reverse complement strand
TATACGATTCCCTTTGTCAATCGGTATGTTACTTGCCCGAGATTCGATCGTCGGTATCCCAATACCTCGTTCAATCTCGTTACCGGCAAGTCACTTTACTTGTACCGTAATGCATGATCCCGTGACCAGACACTTGGTCACTTTGAGCTCATTATGATGATGCATTACCGAGTGGGCCCAGAGATACCTCTCCATCATACGGAGTGACAAATCCCAATCTCGATCCGTGTCAACCCAACAGACACTTTCGGAGATACCCGTAGTATACCTTTATAGTCACCCAGTTACGTTGTGACGTTTGGTACACCCAAAGCACTCCTATGGTGTCCGGGAGTTACACGATCTCATGGTCTAAGAAAAAGATACTTGACATTGGAAAAGCTCTAGCAAACGAACTACACGATCTTGTGCTATGCTTAGGATTGGGTCTTGTCCATCACATCATTCTCCTAATGATGTGATCCCGTTATCAATGACATCCAATGTCCATAGTCAGGAAACCATGACTATCTGTTGATCAACGAGCTAGTCAACTAGAGGCTCACTAGGGACATGTTGTGGTCTATGTATTCACACGTGTATTACGATTTCCTGGATAATACAATTATAGCATGAATAAAAGACAATTATCATGAACAAGGAAATATAATAATAATCCTTTTATTATTGCCTCGAGGGCATATTTCCAACAGTCTCCCACTTGCACTAGAGTCAATAATCTAGTTACATTGTGATGAATCGAACACCCATAGAGTTCTGGTGTTGACCATGTTTTGCTCGCGGAAGAGGTTTAGTCAATGGATCTGCGACATTCAGATCCGTATGCACTTTGCAAATATCTATGTCTCCATCTTGAACATTTTCACGGATGGAGTTGAAAGGACGCTTGATGTGCCTGGTCTTCTTGTGAAACCTGGCCTCCTTGGCAAGGGCAATAGCTCCAGTGTTGTCACAGAAGAGAGTGATCGGCCCCGACGCATTGGGTATGACTCCTAGGTCGGTGATGAACTCCTTCATCCATATTGCTTCATGCGCTGCCTC
>NW_025292435.1:0-1041 GCF_018294505.1 Triticum aestivum | reverse complement strand
ACGGGGTCATATATTTGTGAATTATTAGTTAGGTCATATATTTTTCGATTTTGTTATGAAAAACATCATATATAATTGTGTTGATCGGGTAGTTTTAAATGTGCAGTTGTTTCATCGCTGCGAGGTTTGGTGTTCGACGACCTCGCCGTGCGTTTGACGAGCTCTGCCCCTTCGTTCGTGGGTGAGCACAAATGACATGTCCTCCTCCCCCATTAATTATTTGATCTATTCCGATGAAACTTGATAGCTAGCTATATATGTGTCTTGAATCATCAGTATGCGTAACCAATATGTGTCTCCCGTTCGAAAGCGTCAGAGTTATAAATATGCATGCATTTGCATATTTATAACCTTGATTCTTTCGAATTGTCCAACGCTATCCATGGACAGCCCGAGTATGTTTAGATTGGGTTCGTTTTCCCATATGCTTTGCTCCGGATCCGACGCATAAATTTCGTCAGTGCCTCCCCTATTGTTCTCCGGGTACACATCCTCTCTGTTTATTGCAGAGACGTGTATCAGGAGAACAGCGGGGAGGTGCTGCCGAAATTTTGCGTAGGATCTGGAGCATAGCATGGGAAAATGAACCCAATCTAAACATACTCGGGTGGGATTAGGACCTATCATTACCTATTAGAGTGTAGGTTGCATGGACGTAATAAAATTGACAAAGTAGATCAACTGATGAATATATACATGGTGAATTATATATATATATTTGTTGTGTGTCTAGTAGCTCTGAAAGTCAAGATGAGTGATCGTGCGTGGATGTACACTGGTCACACTGGTCAGAACAAATGGAGCACTGAATGGTTCACAAAAACCAAGGGGTTTGTGCGAGCCGCATTTGCAAATGGCCAGAGGAAAACCTGGTGCCCCTGTTTACGGTGCGGCAATTGGGAAAAGAGGACAGAGGCTGAAATGGGCAAACACCTGCAGAAGAGTGGTTTTACGCCCGATTATACGGTGTGGACATTTCATGGTGAGTCTGCCCAACGTGACCGAGCTGAGGTGGATCGTCGTCGCACCGACGAGCATGGT
>NW_025292434.1:0-1041 GCF_018294505.1 Triticum aestivum | reverse complement strand
CTGGCCTCATCGTTGTGGGCCATTTTTCGCTCTGAATAGGAAAAAAGTTTGGTCAAGAAGTTGGTTATTGTCAAGGAACAAGATCATGGTCTCATCATTTAGGGTTTCTCGACACCGAGGCATCCTAAAAGCTAAGCTTTTATCATTTAGGGTTTGTCGACGCCGAGGCACCCTAAAAGCCTAAGCGTACATCATTTAGGTTCTCATCGACACCGAGGCAACCTAAATGCCAAGGTTTCATCATTTAGGGTTTGTCGACGCCGACGCACCCTAAATGCTAAGTTAAGTTTTCATCATTTAGGGTTTATTGATGCCGAGGCACCCTAGGTTGACTGATATATGTGGGTATCTTCTAATAATATACCCTATCAAGAAAAGGGAAGGAGAATTCTAAGTTGGGCCTAATCACTTGGCTCTATTGCCACCTATGGTTTAATGCAGCAAGAATGGCGGGCAGTTGATCCTACTTAACTAAGTACTAAGATACCCCGGCCCATGCATTAGTCGCAAGTACCCCATATGTCCTATTTTTAGCAAAGTCATGCTAAAATTCACGGAAAATTTCAGCATGACCTTTGCTGAAAATAGGACATATGGAGTACCCGAATTTGCCGGAACGGAAGTTAATCGACATTCCGGCAAACTCAAGGGCCTCTCGGGATACCTGCAAAATCATTATCGCCACGTAATGAAGTCGCCAATGGGTCATTTCAGAAGATCACAAGTAGCATCATCACAAGTACAACATCATCACAAGTACAACAGCAGCAGCAGTGAATACAGGCATAATAGCAGCAACAGCAGGTTTATTCTTCTTCTTCATAAACATTAATTGGTGTGGGTGACTCTATCTGCCCTCTAATGACCCACTCAACTTAACAGGACAACCCACAAGCATTGTTTTGATTCCAACAGCTGCTGTAGAATACATCCAGCAAAGGTGCTCTAAAATCAGAAATACTACCCCCCAAATCTTTAGCTCTATTCTGAAAATACATGGTCTTCTAGTTACAATACTAGCCCCCAACAGTTAAGATCCCA
>NW_025292433.1:0-1041 GCF_018294505.1 Triticum aestivum | reverse complement strand
AACATACCGATGACAAAGGGAACAACGTATGTTGTTATGCGGTCTGACCGATAAAAGATCTTCGTAGAATATGTAGGAGCCAATATGAGCATCCAGGTTCCGCTATTGGTTATTGACCGGAGACGTGTCTCGGTCATGTCTACATTGTTCTCGAACCCGTAGGGTCCGCACGCTTAAGGTTACGATGATAGTTATATTATGAGTTTATGCATTTTGATGTACTGAAGGTTGTTCGGAGTCCCGGATGTGATCACGGACACGACGAGGAGTCTCGAAATGGTCGAGACATAAAGATTGATATATTGGAAGCCTATGTTTGGATATCGGAAGTGTTCTGGGTGAAATCGGGATTTTACCGGAGTACCGGGAGGTTACCGGAACCCCCCGGGAGGTATATGGGCCTTAGTGGGCCTTAGTGGAAGAAGAGAAGAGGCAGCCAGGGCTGGGCCGTGCACCCCTCCACCCCTAGTCCGAATAGGACAAGGAGAGAGGGGGTCGGCGCCCCCCTCCTTCTCTCTCTCTCTCTTTTCCCACTCCACGAATCCTATTCCAACTAGGAAAGGGGGAGTCCTACTCCCAGAAGGAGTAGGACTCCTCCTGGCGCGCCACACCTTGGCCGGCCGGCCCCCCTCCCTTGAACCTTTATATACGGAGGCAGGGGCACCCCCTAGAGACACAAGTTGATCAACGTGATCATATTCTTAGCCGTGTGCGGTGCCCCCTTCCACCATAGTCCTCGATAATATTGTAGTGGTGCTTAGGCGAAGCCCTGCGACGGTAGTACATCAAGATCGTCACCATGCCGTCGTGCTGACGGAACTCTTCCCCGACACTTTGCTGGATCGGAGTCCGGGGATCGTCATCGAGCTGAACGTGTGCTAGAACTCGGAGGTGCCGTAGTTTCGGTGCTTGATCGGTCGGGCCGTGGAGACGTACGACTACATCAACCAAACGCTTCCATTGTCGATCTACAAGGGTACGTAGATCATACTCTCCCCTCTCGTTGCTATGCATCACCATGATCTTGCGTGAGCGTAGGAA
>NW_025292432.1:0-1041 GCF_018294505.1 Triticum aestivum | reverse complement strand
CTTCCGGTGAACCTGTAGGGGCGCTCGGGTGCTAGACCCCTACCGTAAATGTGCACAGTGGCCCAGAATTGACGGTCTTCACCGCTCCTGGCCCCTTGGTACACAACATATTCTGGTGGCTCCTCTAACGCATAGGCACGACGGGTGAGGTTTGCGAGTATGGTCACAAAACCTCCAAGGTTGGTTGCTATGGTTTCATTGTGCACGACAGGGCCAGGCATTGCGGCTCGGTTTGGGGGTAGAGGCTGTGCTGTGCTGTGTTGGGGCTAGCGTGCCCCTTTTTATAGGAAAAAGGGGACGGAGTCTTCCTTCGCACGCTTGCGAGAAAGGACTATTTAGGGGCCGGTCACTGGCGCATGAGCGACAGGTTAGGTTGATAGGTTGGGCACCGACTGCCAAAAAGGTGTTGGGTCACTGTGTGGCTATCTTGCACAAGAAACTTGGTTGGGGTTTGGTTATGGCTTGGTGGGTTGGTTTGCCTAAGTTTTTTTCGACCTGGCTAAGATAGGATTAGCCAATGGTCAGCCTGGCTCTGATACCAAGTCTGCCACGACCGGGTTTTCCGGGTAATAAATTTCCAGAAAAAAACCGTCGTGCTCATCAGCCCCAGGATTACTGTTAGCTGATGAGGCTCCAACTTGATACAGAAATTTCAAGCAGAATACAACATATGTAGTACAAGACCATTCTGGCCTGTGAGTACAACAAATGGTTTCTAGTGGTTGATGGCGGAAGCGGTTTGTCAAACATCAGTGTCTATGGGAATCCATTTCACATGGGAACAGCTGACCAGGTTAACTCCTATCTTCGCGAGGCTGCTATCTCCATTACTTAGGTTCCGGGGCTGTCATCGCGTCGCTCCTCTTCGTGCAAGAAAATCTGGCCAAGACAATAGCCAGGGACAAGCCAATGAGTACATTGAATGTACTCGCAAACATTATGAACACAGGTATAATATAACAATGATGTGCTGAAAATATTTTATGCTCATGACGTCAGTCACAAACGATAAATGAAACTCTGATGCGTGCAAGCAAGTTA
>NW_025292431.1:0-1041 GCF_018294505.1 Triticum aestivum | reverse complement strand
GATACTTAGCCGCGAATATCGCTCATTGGCTGCCCACTGCGCGGAAGATCGTCCCTACCCCGGAACCTCACGATAGGGTAGTCTTCCTCCACCACTTCCTCCATGAACTGGGGTTTCCCCTCCATCCTTTCATCCGTGGTCTTATGTTCTACTATGAGCTGGACTTTCATGATCTGGCCCCGAACTTCATCCTCAACATTTCGGCGTTCATCGTCGTGTATGAGGCTTTCCTCCGCATCCGGCCCCACTTCGGCCTATGGCTGAAGACCTTCAATATCAAGCCGAAGGTGGTGGGAGGCCAACAAGCGGAATGCGGTGGAGCCATGGTGGGCAAGATGCCCAATGTTATATGGGTTGAAGGCTCCTTCGTGGAGACCATAAAGGGGTGGCAATCGGCGTGGTTCTACATCACCGAGCCACGCGACACCAATTGGGTGGTGGCCCCCGAGTTTCGATCTAGAATCCCCACGCGGCTCACCTCCTTGTAAGAGAAGGTCCTATCCTGGGGTTCATCCGTGGAGCTGGACGGACTCCAGAAATGTATCCTGAATATGGCAAGCAAGAAGCTCAAGCTTGCCAATATAGCTAGTCTAGGTCACGCTCTTCCGCCGGATCCTCCCATGCCAACAACGGGATTTCAATTTATGGGAGTTCGACCCGGCCCGGCACCAGACTCTAAGCGAGCTCTTCGACATGATGCACAAAGACGTCTGGAGGGTGCTGTTCAAGGGCACCGAGGTCCCTCCCTCTCTTGACCGCGGGCTAAGACTACTAGGGAAAAGCCTATACACAGAATCTTACCGGCAGCGTGCTTTAAAATCAGGTGCTACTGCTAAGTAGCAGTAGCGCGGGTTTTTAAACCTCGCTACTACTAAGTTGATAGCAGTAGCGCTGGTTTTTAACCCTCGCTACTACTAAGCGGTCTCTACCGTGCCCCCCGGGACATGCCATAGTAGTAGCGCGGGTTTTTAACCCTCGCTACTACTAAGTTGATAGCAGTAGCGCTGGTTTTTACCCCTCGCTACTACTAAGCGGTCTCTA
>NW_025292430.1:0-1041 GCF_018294505.1 Triticum aestivum | reverse complement strand
TGCAGATACAACATGGCATCACAACAAGACTCTACGACTCAGAGTATTTATTCATTAGGCCCCGAAGAGCCAGATATTACAAACATGGGTCTCATGACCCAACATTCAGAGCATACAAGTCAAACACATGCGGAAGCTTAACATGTCTGAGTACAGACATCTACAAATGGAAAAGGCTGAGAAGCCTAACTATCTACCAGATCCTGCCGAGGGCACAAGATCGTAGCTGAGGTATCAAGCTAAACGTCGAAGTCCAAGCGGTACTACTAGCGAGACTGAAGTCTCTCTGCAAAAACATAAAATAGGCAAACGTGAGTACAAATGTACCCAGCAAGACTTACATCAGAACTAGCTACATATGCATCGGTATCAACAAAAGGGGGGTGGTGGAGTTTGACTGCAGCAAGCCAGCTTTGACTCGGTGGCTATCCTGAACTACGACTGCAAGTAACTCTTTTGAGGTGGCGCACATGAGTCCACAAATTCACCATACCAATACACCACTATGGATCTGCTCCCGTCTCCCTACGAGAACGCCATCCATAGCACTCACACTTATCTTGCGCATTTTAGAGTATCCACTTTCACTTGTCTATGAACTGTTATAGGCAACCCAGAAGTCCATTTCCGTGGACACGGCTATTCGAATAGATGATGTTAACCCTGCAGGGGTGTACTTCGACACACACGCTCTCACCACTTACCGCCGTTTACACGACATGTACTCGGCAACCTTCAAGCGGAGGCCCAGCGAGGGTGTCGGCCACAGCCTACCTAAACACTCAAGTCTCTAGTCCAGGTTTATCGCCTATTCAGGTTCCATCCGCAGGGAGTCCGGCCGAGGTTTCCACATACGGCCCCGAACGATGTGTGCGGGGTTCCGAGACACCAAACGGGCGCCCGGCATGCCCGGCCACGTGCCTACCGCATCACAGCCCACCCCTCCGGTCAGCGCTGCCCACGGCCTCCAGCATACTACAAACACCAGAAACTACTTGCAACTCCTGGACAGAGGACAAGGGTGATTAAGAAGCCGAGAGG
>NW_025292429.1:0-1041 GCF_018294505.1 Triticum aestivum | reverse complement strand
TCGGAGTTTGCGGAAATCATCCATCAAGATGTCCTTCGTACCTCGGGGCAGTTCTACCTTAGAAATCAACCGTCCAACAGTGACATCGACACAATGCTACAAATGCAGGATGACAACGCCCGTTCTTTCATGACTCCCACGATAGACGGCGGCTTCATCCACGCTCCGGTCCCTTGAGTCGAGTTGTCTAGTTCTGAAACATCGATTGGCTCATGTTGTAATTAAACTTTAATGAACTTGTAGTATGTCTCTTTGGTTTCGAGAGTCGTTCAACTTAGATGTAATCGATGCTATTAATGTCTTGCTTTTCTCTTCCGATCGTTCTGTTGCATAATTATATATTGCTTATGTATTGTCTGTGAATTGGTACTAACGTTTCGTTTGGCTAGTGCATAGCGATGCCGACGTATGTCGTGTACAAGGGTAAGGTTCCCGAAGTCTACGATGACTGGGAGGAGTGTCGGAGACAGGTTCACCGATTCAGCGGTAACAGTTACAAAGGGTACACCACTAGGGCCGAGGCCGAATCTAGATGCGCCCGCTATCTAGCGGGAGAGGGGAGGGAGCGTTGGAGGAACCGGATGAAGACGAGTTTCATCGTGATGATGCTCATCGTGATGACCGCAGCTCTCTTCTATGTGATGGTAGTTTAGATGATCGATATCGACTTGTAATGCGAAGACAAACTCGCTACTCGCGGTCTCGAGACTTGTAATATAATGTTCTATCTTTGTTCGGTCTTTTTAATTCGGAGACTAATATGATGAATTGTATTCGGAGACTAATATGATGAATTGTATTCAAAGACTAATCTTCTATTGTATTTGATGAATCTATTGTTGATGTGTGCTGTCTATATTTTGTCAAATTATACATTTTGTAACCTGTGCAAAAAACAGAAAATAAAAAAATAAAAAAAAACCTAATATTCATACTAATGGCGCATCACATGACAGTGCGCCATTAGTATGACAGTGCATACTAATGGCGCATCACCGGGTAGTGCGCCATTAGTATGCTGCGGTTACTAATGGCGCATCC
>NW_025292428.1:0-1041 GCF_018294505.1 Triticum aestivum | reverse complement strand
GCCTCCAGTAGGCTACAAACACCAGAAACTACTTGCAACTCCTGGACGGAGAACTAGGGTGAATAAGAAGTCGAGAGGGTCCATTGGTTTCGGGCCCAATGCATGGTAGTAGCTGATTCTTAAATCACACATACAGATCTCAGTGCTTAAGGTCGGCTTCAATGAAACAACCCACCATGTACTCCTACATGGCCTCTCATCGATACCTTTACCAAATCGTGTTCACCACACCACTCTCATTACCGACATAATCATTTCACTCTAGCCCATCACCCAGATGAACCAGACCTGACACGACTCTAAGCATAGCAGGCTTAGCAAGGTAGGAACAACACATACATATGGCTCAATCAACTCCTACACATGCTAGTGGGTTTCATCTAGTTACTGTGGCAATGACAGGTCATGCAGAGGAAATGGGTTCAACTACCGTAACACACATCAGTTTGAATCGCGTTGTCTTAATGCAGTAAAAGAGAGCAGGAGCGAGAACATGGGATTGTATCGATATGATCAGATGGTTGGTTGCTTGCCTGATGGTTCGTTGCACGGATACGGTTCTTCGTTAGGGTAATCACGGTACTCCTCAGGGACAGATCCTGTCGCAAAGGACATCGATACACAAACATCACCAAACAATATGCAACAATATGATGCATGCATGAAACATGGCAATATGAGTGTGTTGGGCTAATGCAACTAAAACCAGAAGGGTTTGAACAAATTTGAATCAAGGATTCAAATTTCAAATTCAAATATGGCCTTTTAAAGTGCCTTTTCTTGTTCTGATTAAAACATCAACTTAACTTGTTTGATCATGCATGGAAATGGTACAGATGGATAGATTGGATTTTTCTGATCATTTTTCATATATAATTTGTCCAATTTGGAGTTACAGAATAAAAGTTATGAATTTTTGAAGTTTAATTAATATTCTGGAATTTCCTGATTTAATTTAAATCCAGAAATTCAATTACTGCGTCAGCCTGACGTCAGTGTGACGTCAGCAGGTCAACTGCGGCTGGCTGAAGTCAAACCTGA
>NW_025292427.1:0-1041 GCF_018294505.1 Triticum aestivum | reverse complement strand
TGCTGAGACACCACGTGATGATCGGGTGTGATAGGCTCTACGTTCAAATACAACGGGTGCAAAACAGTTGCGCACGCGGAATACTCAGGTTATACTTGACGAGCCAAGCATATACAGATATGGCCTCGGAACACGGAGACCGAAAGGTCGAGCGTGAATCATATAGTAGATATGATCAACATAATGATGTTCACCGATGAAACTACTCCATCTCACGTGATGATCGGACATGGTTTAGTTGATTTGGATCACGTGATCACTTAGAGGATTAGAGGGATGTCTATCTAAGTGGGAGTTCTTAAGTAATATGATTAATTGAACTTAAATTTATCATGAACTTAGTACCTGATAGTATCTTGCTTGTTTATGTTGATTGTAGATAGATGGCTCGTGCTGTTGTTCCGTTGAATTTTAATGCGTTCCTTGAGAAAGCAAAGTTGAAAGATGATGGTAGCAATTACACGGACTGGGTCCGTAACTTGAGGATTATCCTCATTGCTGCACAGAAGAATTACGTCCTGGAAGCACCGCTGAGTGCCAGGCCTGCTGTTGGAGCAACACCAGATGTTATGAACGTCTGGCAGAGCAAAGCTGATGACTACTCGATAGTTCAGTGTGCCATGCTTTACGGCTTAGAATCGGGACTTCAACGACGTTTTGAACGTCATGGAGCATATGAGATGTTCCAGGAGTTGAAGTTGATATTTCAAGCAAATGCCCGGATTGAGAGATATGAAGTCTCCAATAAGTTCTATAGCTGCAAGATGGAGGAGAACAGTTCTGTCAGTGAGCATATACTCAAAATGTCTGGGTATAATAATCACTTGATTCAATTGGGAGTTAATCTTCCAGATGATTGCGTCATTGACAGAATTCTCCAATCACTGCCACCAAGCTACAAGAGCTTCGTGATGAACTATAATATGCAAGGGATGAACAAGACTATTCCCGAGCTCTTCGCGATGCTGAAAGCTGCGGAGGTAGAAATCAAGAAAGAGCATCAAGTGTTGATGGTCAACAAGACCACTAGTTTCAAGAAAA
>NW_025292426.1:0-1041 GCF_018294505.1 Triticum aestivum | reverse complement strand
TGTCCTAGTTAAAGTAGAGGCTCTACTTTTGACCCCTTTACTTGTGCACGGGCAGTCGGAGCCGCCACGCGCCATGGCCGCACATAGCAGGGCAAAGGAGGGGAGCTGGAGAGAAGCCGAGAGCACGAGACAAACAAGGCGACATCAAGGACCAAGGCCACAGAGAGCAGATGGACGGAGCAGGTTCCCCTGGCAAGACCCTTGCCGGGGACAGCCCCGGCAAGGCCCTTGCCGGGGCTGCTCGCCCACATCAGCGGAGTGAGCAACCCTCGAACCCACGGTCTCCAACACCATCAACTACGTTGGGCCAGGGCTCGGGAGGTACCTCCATGGTGGCATGCAGATCTTTGTGAAGACAAAGGATACTCAAGATCAGATGAGGATTGGAGGGCAACAATCCTCGCCAAGATCCTTACCAAGAAAAATCCACAAGGCCCCCGGCAAGATCCTTGCCGGGGATGACAGCGCGCCATGACAAGACCCATGCCGAACCACCCGGCAAGACCCTGCCAGGCCCGCACCGTTCACATACAGCTGCCAGCCCAACCAGCTGGGCAGGAACCTGCGTAGCAACATGCGGCTTCCAGGCCAACTCAGCACACACCTGCGTGACGGCATGCAGATCTTCATGGAGGCTCCACCACCGCGCCACCTCAGTTGCTTGCCTGCCTACATGGCACCGCATGCATCACTGGCCAGGGCACGTGCCGAAGAGAGGAGGAGCGGCGACGAACGGGACGGGCCTCACTCCCGTCCCCGATAAAGTGAGGGGACACCTAAACCGCGCATTAAATGTGTCTTGTCCTATAACACGAGTAATAAGCTCGCAGCACTGTAGGCCTTTCCACCTCCTGTGTGCCACTGTGGCAGCCCCTTTCGCCTATAAAATGAGGCCCCATGGCGTACTGGAAAAGGATTCGACTCTTTAGAACCACAAAGCGCCCGTAGCTAGTTCAAGAACTCAAGAACACGCAATACATCCACAAAGCAGGACTAGGGTTTTACGCATCCCCGCGGCCTGAACCTGGGTAAACGATCCTT
>NW_025292425.1:0-1041 GCF_018294505.1 Triticum aestivum | reverse complement strand
CAGTTTCGGCCGATTCTGGCCCGTTTCTTGGACTATAACTCAGTTTTGGGCTCACGTAGTGATTTCCACGAGCGACGAACACCGGTGTGTTTATGTGTCGGTCATCAACATTTGCAGTTTAGGCCGATTTTGGCCCGCTTCATGGAGAATTACTCACTGATTTCAGGTCCCTGAGCAATTTCCATGATTGACGAAACCCGGGGTGCGTTTATGTATCGTTGATCAATAACCCTAGGTTTTACCGATTCAGGGCTCTTTCATGGACTATTACTCACCGTTTTACAGTCCCAAAGCGATTTCGATGCTTGTCGAACCCCAAGATGTGCTTACGTGCTGGTCGTCAAGACTCGCAGATTGGGCCGATTCTGGCCCGTTTCCTGGACTATTACTCAGTTTTGGGGTGCCGAAGTGATTTCCACGATTGACGAACACCGGGGTGAATTTATGTGTCGGTCATCAACACTCACAATTTTGGCCGATTCTGGTACGTTTTGTGCACTGTTACTCACCGTTGTGGGGTCCCGGAGCGATTTCCATGATTGACGATCCCTGGGGTGCGTTTACGTGCCCGTCATCAACCCTCACAGTTTTGGCCAATTCTAACCCGTTTCGTGAACTATTACTCACTGTTTTGGGATCCCAAAGCGATTTCCATAGTTATTGAACCCCAAGGTGCACTTACATGTCGGTCATCAACAGTCACAGTTTTGGCCGATTTTGGCCCGTTTTCTGGACTATTACTCGCTTTTTTGGGGTCCCAGAGTGATTTCCATGATTAACGAACCCCGGGGTGCGTTTACGTGTCAGACATCAACACTCGCGGTTTTTGACGATTCTGGCCCGTTTCATGGACTATTACTCACCGTTTTGCGGTCACGAAGCGATTTCCATAGTTGTTGAACCCCAAGGTGCGCTTACGTGTTGGTCATCAACTCTCATAGTATTGGCCAATTCTGGCCCGTTTCGTGGACTATTACTGACTGTTTTGGGGTCCCGGAGTGATTTCCACGATTAACAAACCCCATGGTGCGTTTAAGTGTC
>NW_025292424.1:0-1041 GCF_018294505.1 Triticum aestivum | reverse complement strand
ACTCTATTTTGGGGTCTCAGAGTCATTTCCATGATTGACGAACCCCAGGGTGCGTTTATGTGTCGGTCATCAACACTCACATATTTTGCCGAATCGTGTCCGTTTCGTGCACTATTACTCAATGTTTTGGAGACCCAGAGGGATTTCCACGATTGATGAACCCCGGGGTGCATTTATGTGTCTGTCGTCAACACTCACAGTTTTGGCCAATTCTGACATGTTTCGTGGACTATTACTCACGGTTTTGGGGTCCCGAAGTGATTTCCATTGTTGTTGAACTCCAAGGTGTGCTTACGTGTTGGTCATCAACACTCGCAGTTTTGGCCGATTCTGGCCCGTTTCATGGACTATTACTCACCATTTTGGGGTCCCAAAGCGATTTCCATGGTTGTCGAACTCCAAGGTGCGCTTACGTGTCGGTCATCAACAATCACAGTTTGGGCCGATTCTGGCCCGTTTCTTGGACTACTACTCTATTTTGGGGTCTCAGAGTCATTTCCATGATTGACGAACCCCAGGGTGCGTTTACGTGTCGGTCATCAACACTCACATATTTGGCCGAATCGTGTCCGTTTCGTGCACTATTACCCAATGTTTTGGAGACCCAGAGGGATTTCCACGATTGATGAACCCCGGGGTTCATTTATGTGTCTGTCGTCAACACTCACAGTTTTGGCCAATTCTGACATGTTTCGTGGACTATTACTCACGGTTTTGGGGTCCCGAAGTGATTTCCATTGTTGTTGAACTCCAAGGTGTGCTTACGTGTTGGTCATCAACACTCGCAGTTTTGGCCGATTCTGGCCCGTTGCATGGACTATTACTCACCGTTTTGGGGTCCCAAAGCGATTTCCATGGTTGTCGAACTCCAAGGTGCGCTTACGTGTCGGTCATCAACAATCACAGTTTGGGCCGATTCTGGCCCGTTTCTTGGACTACTACTCTATTTTGGGGTCTCAGAGTCATTTCCATGATTGACGAACCCCAGGGTGCGTTTATGTGTCGGTCATCAACACTCACATATTTTGCCGAATCGTGTCC
>NW_025292423.1:0-1041 GCF_018294505.1 Triticum aestivum | reverse complement strand
AGCAACACGAGTTTTTTCCACCCCTTTCAGAACGCGCTCTTCGCGCCACAAAGCCGCCCCAAGACGCGCGAGCAATGAGCATCGAGCTTAAACATATCGCAAACGTCAAACATAATATAACGGGATTAATATATATCGCGCACGTGCGACATGTTTGTCACAAGGCGCAAAAAATAATTATAAAAGGAATGCAACACGAGGACTTCCCAAGAGGTCACCCATCCTAGTACTACTCTCGCCCAAGCATGCTTAACTTCGGAGTTCTGATGGGATCCGGTGCTTTAGTGCTGGTATGATCGCATCCGACATGTTTCCCCGTCTTCGTCCATTATGCTTGCCACTCCCAGGTCCACTCCAAAGACGATTCTATATTCTCACTACCATTACAACCGTTCCCTAACAATGGATAATGTCCTATACTACTTACTCTCCCGCTCAATCACGGAGACGAGTTTTCCACGGTTTCCACCCCTCCCTCCATACCGCAGCAACACGAGTTTTTTCCACCCCTTTCAGAACGCGCTCTTCGCGCCACAAAGCCGCCCCAAGACGCGCGAGAAATGAGCATCGAGCTTAAACATATCGCAAACGTCAAACATAATATAACGGGATTAATATATATCGCGCACGTGCGACATGTTTGTCACAAGGCGCAAAAAATAATTATAAAAGGAATGCAACACGAGGACTTCCCAGGAGGTCACCCATCCTAGTACTACTCTCGCCCAAGCACGCTTAACTTCGGAGTTCTGATGGGATCCGGTGCTTTAGTGCTGGTATGATCGCATCCGACATGTTTCCCCGTCTTCGTCCCTTATGCTTGCCACTCCCAGGTCCGCTCCAAAGACGATTCTACATTCTCACTACCATTACAACCGTTCCCTAACAATGGATAATGTCCTATACTACTTACTCTCCCGCTCAATCACGGAGACGAGTTTTCCACGGTTTCCACCCCTCCCTCCATACCGCAGCAACACGAGTTTTTTCCACCCCTTTCAGAACGCGCTCTTCGCGCCACAAAGCCGCCCCAAGACGCGC
>NW_025292422.1:0-1041 GCF_018294505.1 Triticum aestivum | reverse complement strand
CCAAAACCACCACCACCACCGAGTCCACCTCCGCCAAGTCCACCTCCGCCAAAACCACCACCACCACCGAGTCCACCTCCGCCAAAACCACCACCACCAAGTCCACCTCCGCCAAAACCGCCACCGCCAAGTCCACCTCCGCCAAAACCGCCACCGCGACCACCATCACTCTGCCAGATCAGAGTGACTGGGGTCGACGGAGCAGGAGTCGAGCCATCGGTCCCCTACATATTTGAGAGAAGATTCTAACGGTAAATATGACATGATAGTGTTGAATGAACGAGAACTAATTTGTTAGTAGTTAGGCAAATGTACTAACCGGAGTATCACCGCCTAGTGCCAGCCATTCCTCGAACGTGGGAATGTGTGGGGCGTCTCCCGCGGGTGGTGGTGGGGGTCCAACTTGTGGTGACTCCGTGCAGTTAGTCCAAGACGCCAACATAGCCTGGATGTTAGTTAAACAAGCAAACTAGAAAGTCAGAAGGAATGAAAGTGCAAATTTGAGCTTGGTTTTAAGAGGGCAAAACTAACCGCCATCACTTAACGGCTCTAATCATCGTTTGCCTTCACTCGTTGCAAGTACTCCCTCACCTCAATATGCCTATGCTCGAGAAAGGCCTGATATGCCTACAAAATTGAGGTTGTTTCTAAGTGGGCAGTGCTGAAATTAAACTAAGAAAGATAGAGACAAAGAAGATAAGGGGAAGTACTCACAGCACGTTCGCGGACTAAGGGAGGCTGCGAACGCCCCGTACTCTCTAATGGGCTCGGGTTGGTAGCTCGAAGCCATGTGTACAAGATCGACGGAGTGATCAAGCCATCGAAACACGGATACCTGCCATGGGACTTACCCTGGATGGCCACCACCGCCGTGTCGTCGATCTGAGACTTGGCGACCTCAGGAACGGGAACATCCGAATGCAACTTCTGATAGTTCTGAGTGTAAGACTCTAGGTGTTGCTCGTTGTTGCCGTAGTACTGGCTCTCGCCCTCCTTGCGATCATTCCGCTTGCGGGCCAGCATCCACGACTCCATGTCTAA
>NW_025292421.1:0-1041 GCF_018294505.1 Triticum aestivum | reverse complement strand
TTCCCGCCTTTGCTTGCTTTGAATGTATGATTTGATTGACATCTTCTGTTTACTAATTGGAGCCACACCCCATGTTGATTCTTTAAAAGTTATCTAAAAATAACCTTTCGATCTGAATTGTGTGGGTGTGTATGCATTCGTAACTTATATTTAATAATGCATACCAGAGGAGTTCAGGGAAAAAATACTGATCATGTGCATACACAAGCATGACCTAACGAACTCGAATCTCTTCTTCATTTTTTCTATTAATAATGGCGGGTAATCTAAATAAAGGTGTCATTAAAAACATACTAGTTTTAAATTTAGACCTCGGATTATAATTTGTAATAACCACAAGCAAAAAATTACTAACTCGGTGCAATCATCCATTAAACTAGATGATTCTCCGCCTGTCGCTGCGGGACTATGTGGTCAAAAATAAACATTAACCATTACGTAAATTTATAATTATGATGATCAGGGTACTCTTTTGGTCACATGGAACAGTGTTATGAGTTCGATGGAGAGGGCAGTTTACTTGTCACTCTCCTATGGTTCTAAGTGTAGGTGCTAAGTTTGATGGTACAATATAAAAGATTTTGGCGCTATATAATTTCTGAATGCACCATGTCTGAAAATAACAATTTCTAGCAAATAAATTACTTTGCAAGGCACATATCAAATCTAGGAGAGGAAGAAACTTTTACGATGGAGCAGATTTTCAATGTTAACTTTTCCTTGGAAGGAGGTAGCAAAAAAATATGTTGCAACTGAGCACTTGCCAGCAGAAGATTTCCAACTAAAATTGAAACGGGAGAGGAACTTGAGAGGTGTCCGTCGGTTGTTTGTAGTCTTTCAGTGTAGGAATGTCCACCAAAGACCAAGGCACACCAAGGAACCAGGAGCCCTACCGGATCCGTAACCATAGATGTTAGGGGACAAAATTCATGATTAAGAATAAGAAAGCTTGTAGTTATATCATAGAGCAATAGATAAGAGTACTATTCTCTACAAGCAGATTTAACACATGATGTCATGACATGGGAGAAGAAAAAGACA
>NW_025292420.1:0-1041 GCF_018294505.1 Triticum aestivum | reverse complement strand
CCATAGGGCTTGGCCGGTGCAGACTGTTGAACGGGGCGAGGCGCCTGGAAGGATGGCCTCGGTGTGAACCTGGGTGGCAGGGCGGTGTTGGGTACCCACACGCGGCGCTTCTGAGGACCAGCACCGGATGAGGATCCCATGTCACGGCCATGCTTGCGTGTTGCGTCATAGTCAGTCTGACCAGTTTCAGCACTGATGGCTTTGTTGACAAGTTTCTGAAAAGATGTGCACTCATGCAGACGGAGGTCACGGCGAAGCTCAGGACTAAGGCCCTTACGGAACCTTGCTTGCTTCTTGGCGTCAGTAGAAACTTCCTCGGTTGCATATCGTGCGAGATTACCAAACTCCCTGCTGTAAACATCCACAGAAAGTCGGCCTTGGGTGAAACTGCAAAATTCTTCACGTTTACGGTCCATGAGACCCTCCGGAATGTGATGTTCACGGAAAGCCTCGCTGAATTCACCCCAAGTAGTGACATGGCCCGCTGGGCGCATAGCTCCATAATTCTCCCACCATAGACTGGCGGGGCCTTCAAGATGATATGCAACAAAGGTGACCTTGTCAGCCTCCGCTACCAGCACGGAACGCAGTTTGTGAGCGATACTGCGAAGCCAGTCATCAGCGTCGAGAGGCTCGACGGAGTGGTGGAACGTGGGTGGATGCAATTTGATAAAATCACTGAGTGACACCACGTTAGTCCTCTGATGGTGTGCTGTGTTCTGTTCAATACGCTCCAACAAACGGTTGGTCTCCCGCTTGTTTCTCTCAGCTTCCATCATAACCTCGGCTAGGGAAGGAGGATGAGGCAGATTTTCATTCCTGCCTTCACTGCCTTCGGCCTGCTCTTGAGAAGCAGGGTTAGCGCGCGTGTTGACCATCCTAGGTAAACAAGACAATGATTTAGTCAGAATGATAAAATTCCGACATAGGATACAGAATGTAAGGAATAACTCGAAATGCAAGATGATCATCCGTATGACATGGTAAAAACAGAAACTGCTTCTTTTATTCCATCGTCATACACACCATACAGGGTTTAGT
>NW_025292419.1:0-1041 GCF_018294505.1 Triticum aestivum | reverse complement strand
GGGCTTCTAGCAAGAACCGTTCTTACCTACACATCAAAACCACAATATTTTTTCATCAAGTGTGTTGTTTTAACTGTCAACAAGGACCGGCCGTAGTCAAACTTGATTCAACTAAAGTTGGAGAAACAGACACCCGCCAGCCACCTATCTGCAAAAGCATGTCGGTAGAACCAGTCTCACGAACGCGGTCATGTATTGTCGGTCCGGGACGCTTCATCCAACAATACCGCCAAATCAAAGTAAGACGTTGGTGGTAAGCAGTATGACTATTATCGCCCACAACTCTTTGTGTTCTACTCATGCATAAAACATCTACGCATAGACCTGGCTCTGATACCACTGCTGGGGAACGTAGTAATTCAAAAAATTTCCAACGATCACGCAATATCTATCTAGGAAATGCATAGCAACGAGACGGAAGAGTGTGTCCACGTACCCTCATAGACCAAAAGCGGAAGAGTTTAGTAACACGGTTGATGTGGTCGAACGTCTTCATGATCCAACCGATCCAAGTACCGAACGTACGGCACCTCCGTGTTCACCACACGTTCATCATGATGACGTCCCTTGAGCTCTTGATCCAGTTGAGGACGAGGGAGAGTTCCGTCAGCATGATGATGTGGCAACGGTGTTGATGATGTTACTGGTGCAGGGCTTCTCCTAAGCACTATGATGATATGACCGAGGTGTTAAACTATGGAGGGGGGCACCGCACACGGCTAAGAGATTGTCTGTTGTGCTTTGGGGTGCCCCCCGGCCCCCGTATATAAAGGAGGAGGGAGGAGGAGGCCGGCCAAGGAAGGGCGCGCCTATAGGGGGAGTCCAACTAGGATCCCAATCCTAGTTGGAGTCTCCTTCCATTTCCAAGAAGGGGAGCGAGGGAAAGAGGTGGAGTAAGAGGAAAGTGGGGGCCGCGCCCCCTCCCCTAGTCCAATTCGGTTTGGGCTAGGGTGGGCACGCGCCTCCACCTGGCTGCTGCCTCCTCTCTTCCACCAAGGCCCATGAAGGCCCATTAATCCCCCGGGGGGTTATGGTAACCTC
>NW_025292418.1:0-1041 GCF_018294505.1 Triticum aestivum | reverse complement strand
CAAGATCCATGGTGATAAGCATATCCTCATAAAAACCATACATCTTGCAAAGTGCTTCCCAATTTGGGGAACCAAAATGGGTTACGCTATGAGAATTGTACAGATTTACTTCAAAATCCATACCATGATGGGTCCTTAGGTGAATTTTCTTTGTTTCGAAACTTTCATGGTCTTCAAAACCCATCCTCTCCAAGACATAGCGTCTTGCATAGCATGGGATAAGCTAGTCAAATTGTAAAAGATGAAAATTACACGTTGAAATAGTTGAAGTCGTGCTTAATTAATTATGAAAAAAACACCTGTCGTCGTTGCGTACCGTTCAACATCGAAGGTCTCCTGGAGCTTAATGCTAAAGCGCCGATCTTCGTCCAGTTGAGGCCTGTCGCACAGACCTCAGTCGTCGTTGCACCAGTCGCACTCCCCCGGGAGACTTCCGTCGTCCGAATACAACATTTTCTATGTTCATAATTCAAAGATTAAACTTGTACAATTAAATATATGTACTACAAAAACTAAATTAGATCATTATTATTCATCACGGGTTGACTATCGGTCTGTCGAGTCTTTTCTTGAAAACTCTCAGCTCACGTGGTGTATATATTCGACCATCGGTGATGGTAGCTCCTCCTTTCGTTCCTTACACCAAATTGTCTATCACACGGGAACGAAGGAGAAGCTACCCCCACGACAACAGTCGGGATTCTTCGTCCTCTCATATATGGTGGAGACTCTCCCTCACTGATTCCTCTCTGACATTTACGATCGTCGGTAATGGTAGCTCCTCGTTTCGTTCCCGAGTGCATTACACGAAATTGTCTAGCACACGGGAACGAAGGAGAAGCTACCCCCACGACAACAGTCGGGATTCTTCGTCCTCTGATATATGGTGGAGACTCTCCCTCACTGATTCGTCTCTGACATTTGCGACCGTCGGTGATGGTAGCTCCTCCTTTCGTTCCCGAGTGCCTTACACCAAATTGTCTAGCACACGAGAACGAAGGAGAAACTACCCCCACAACAACAGTCGAGATTCTTCGTCCT
>NW_025292417.1:0-1041 GCF_018294505.1 Triticum aestivum | reverse complement strand
GCACCCCCTAGGAGATTGGATCTCCTAGGGCCGGCCACCCCCCCTTGGCCCTCCTATATATAGTGGGGGAGAGGAGGGACTTCATACCTGAACGCCTTGGCCTTTGGTTGCCTCCTTCTCCCTCCCCAACACCTCCTCCACCTCCATAGTGCTTAGCGAAGCTCTGCCGGAGTACTGCAGCTCCATCAACACCACGCCGTCGTGCTGCTGCTGGTGCCATCTCCCTCAACCTCTCCTCCCTCCCTTGCTGGATCAAGAAGGAGGAGACGTGGCTGTTCCGTACGTGTGTTGAACGCGGAGGTGCCGTCCGTTCGGCGCTGGTCATCGGTGATTTGGATCACGTCGAGTACGACTACATCATCACCGTTCTTTTGAATGCTTCCGCTCGCGATCTACAAAGGTATGTAGATGCATCTAATCACTCGTTGCTAGATGAACTCCTAGATGATCTTGGTGAAACGAATAGGAAAATTTTTGTTTTCTGCAACGTTCCCCAACAGTGGTATCAGAGCTAGGTCTATGCGTAGTTCTTCTTGCGCGAGTAGAACACAATTTGTTGTAGGCGTAGATTTGTCAACTTTCTTGCCGTTACTAGTCCTTTCTTTCTTCAGCGGTATTGTGGGATGAAGCGGCCCGGACCAACCTTACACGTACGCTTACGTGAGACCGGTTCCACCGACTAACATGCACTAGTTGCATAAGGTGGCTGGCGGGTGTCTGTCTCTCCTACTTTAGTTGGAGCGGAATCGATGAACAGGGTCCTTATGAAGGGTAAATAGAAGTTGACAAATCACGTTGTGGCTTTAACGTAGGTAAGAAAACGTTCTTGCTAGAACCCTATTTCAGCCACGTAAAACTTGCAACAACAATTAGAGGACGTCTAACTTGTTTTTGCAGCAAGTGGTTTGTGATATGATATGGCCAAAGTTGTGATGAATGATGAATGATCTATATGTGATGTATGAGATGTTCATGCTATTGTAATAGGATTCACGACTTGCATGTCGATGAGTATGACAACCGGCAGGAGCCATAGGAGTT
>NW_025292416.1:0-1041 GCF_018294505.1 Triticum aestivum | reverse complement strand
CTTTGTGTTCTACTCGTGCATAGTAACTACGCATAGACCTGGCTCATGATGCCACTGTTGGGAATCGTAGCATAATTTAAAATTTTCCTACGCTCACCAAGATGCATCTATGGAGTCTACTAGCAACGAGGGGAAGGGAGTGCATCTACATACCCTTGTAGATCGCGAGCGGAAGCGTTCCAATGAACGTGGATGACGGAGTCGTACTCGCCGTGATCCAAATCACCGATGACCGAGTGCCGAACGGACGGCACCTCCGCGTTCAACACACGTACGGTGCAGCGACGTCTCCTCCTTCTTGATCCAGCAAGGGGGAAGGAGAGGTTGATGGAGATCCAGCAGCACGACGGCGTGGTGGTGGATGTAGCGGGTCTCCGGCAGGGCTTCGCCAAGCTTCTGCGAGAGAGAGAGGTGTTGCAGGGGAGGAGGGAGGCGCCCAAGGCTGTGTGTTGCTGCCCTCCCTCCCCCCACTATTTATAGGACCCCTGGGGGGGGCGCCAGCCCTTGGGAGATCAGATCTCCAAGGGGGCGGCGGCCAAGTGGGGGGGAAGGGGTGCCTTGCCCCCCAAGGCAAGGGGGAAGCTCCCCCCCTAGGGTTCCCAACCCTAGGCGCATGGGGGGGAGGCCCAAGGGGGGCGCCCCAGCCCACTAAGGGCTGGTTCCCTTCCACTTTCAGCCCACGGGGCCCTCCGGGATAGGTGGCCCCACCCGGTGGACCCCCGGGACCCTTCCGGTGGTCCCGGTACAATACCGGTAACCCCCGAAACTTTCCCGGTGGCCGAAACTTGACTTCCTATATATAATTCTTCACCTCCGGACCATTCCGGAACCTCTCGTGACGTCCGGGATCTCATCCGGGACTCCGAACAACTTTCGGGTTTCCGCATACATATATCTCTACAACCCTAGCGTCACCGGACCTTAAGTGTGTAGACCCTACGGGTTCGGGAGACATGCAGACATGACCGAGACGCCTCTCCGGTCAATAACCAACAGTGGGATCTGGATACCCATGTTGGCTCCCACATGTTCCACGATGAT
>NW_025292415.1:0-1041 GCF_018294505.1 Triticum aestivum | reverse complement strand
GTCACCTCCATAGCCTGGAAGTTCAACATGATCATCCGGAAACAGACGGTCTCGCGGAGCTTGTGGACCATAGGGGCTAGGATGAGGCCTTGGACCAACAAACGGTGGCCTGCGGGGACCGCGAGGTGGGGTGATGCCTCCTACATCACGCCAAACCATCACGTCCGGCAGAGCAGATCTCACAGGATAGAGATCGCGCATATCTGAATATCCAGCTTGCACCGCCGGTGCGAACCGAGTCAAAGTGGCCCAGTGGTCAGCACGGGTATTGAAGAGCTCTAACCTTAAGGCCCGATTTTCACGGTCCTTATCCTTGAGCATCTCAGCAGTGGTGCGAGTCCGTGAATCCTCCTGAGTGGAGTCAGCATAGATAGCCTGGAGATACCCTTGTGCTCCCGGAAGTGATCCTGGCATATACCGGAAGTCAGAGTCCCGAAATAGACCAGATCTGACTCGCATAATGGTCATCATAGAGTAGGCGGCGTCCTGCACAGCCATCTCAATGGTAACCCCGAGTCCATAGGAACAGTGAAGAGGCTCGGTGGATCCAGGATAAGATGGAAATATCCTGACAGTGCAGAGATACTGGCTTTGATTGAAGTCCCGGAATTGCTCTTCGACCGTGTACTCAGGATACCAGCGGTATCCAGCCTCAGTCATTACCCTGACCAACTTAGCAGTATGGCCGGGTACATCTAGACATCGAGTCAGGCGAACCACTTGATTGAGGTCGCGAGTGGCCATCTGAAAGCACAATCATAATGCAAAGGCATTAGAATTTCTAGCAAAATTTCGGCAGCATAACAGCTGTAAATGCTCAAAAAGGATTTGAGACATTTGACAAAGGATTTCGTACACACTCAACATCATCATATCAAAGTTCTGAACCATTCTGACTACATAATGTGGTAGTAGAACTGAACTAGGCTTGTAACCATCAAACTTATAAGGTACTACTGATTAGTAACACGTGATCCTGATAGAAAGAATAGATCCTAATTCCTTATCCCCGGTGGAAGAATGGACTGACTCAGATCAGAA
>NW_025292414.1:0-1041 GCF_018294505.1 Triticum aestivum | reverse complement strand
CACCGTTTTCAGGTCCCGAAATGATTTCCATAGTTGTTGAACCCCAAGGCGCGCTCACGTGTCAGTCATCAATACTCATAGTTTTGGCTGATTCTGGCCCGTATCATGGACTATTACTCACTTTTTTGGGCCCCCGGAGTGATTTCCACGGTTAACAAACCGCGGGGTGCATTTACGTGTCGGTCATCAACACTCACAGTTTTGGCCAATTCTGGCCCGTTTCTAGGACTATTACTCTGTTTTTGGGTCTCGGCGTGATTTCCATGATTGACGACCACCTGGGTGCATTTATGTGTCGGTCATCAACACTCGCAGTTTTGGCCGATTTTGGCCCGTTTCGTGGACTATTACAGACTGTTTTGGGGTATCGAAGTGATTTCAATGATTAATGAACCGCGGGGTGCGTTTACGTTTCGGCCATCAACATTACACTTTTGTCCGATTCTTGCCTTTTTTGTAGACTATTACTCACTGTTTTGGGGTCCTGGAGTGATTTCCACTATTAACGAACCTCGTCGTGCGTTTACGTGTCGGTCATCAACAATTGTGGTTTTTGTCGATTCTGACCTGTTTCGTGGACTATTACTCACCGTTTTGGGGTCCCAAAGTGACTTAGATGGTTGTTGAACCCCATGGTGCGCTTAAGTGTAGCTCATCAACAATCACAGTTTGGGTCGATTCTGGCCCGTATGTTAGAGTATTACTTAGTTTTGGGGGCCCCAGAGTGATTTCCACGATTTATGAACCCCGGGGTGCGTTTACGTGTCGGTCGTCAACACTCACAGTTTTGGCCAATTCTGGCACGTTTCGTGGACTATTACGCATTGTTTTGTCGTCCCGAAGTGATTTCCATAGTTGTTGAACCCCAAGGTGTGCTTATGTGTCGGTCATCAACACTCATAGTTCTGGCTGATTCAGGCCCGTTTCATGGACTATTACTCATTGTTTTTGGGCCCCGGAGTGATTTCCACGGTTAATGAACCACGGGGTGCGTTTAGGTGTCGGTCATCAACACTCATAGTTTTGGCCGATTCTGGCACG
>NW_025292413.1:0-1041 GCF_018294505.1 Triticum aestivum | reverse complement strand
TAAGTCTACGGATTAGTAACACGTGATCCTGATGGAAAGAAGAGATAGCCTAGTTCTTAATCCCCGTAGAAGAGAAGATGATGACTCAGATCAGAAGGCCATGAGGTATAAGGAGTAAAAAGAGCCTTACGTTCCATCCCACAATCAATTCCCTTATATAACTAAAGAATTTCTAGACTCAACTTCGACCAGTTTGGCTTGGTAATCCTACAGGCAGTCAAGCTCTGATACCAAAGCTGTCAGGACCCCGACTCAATGCCACATCGATCTAGCATGTAACACCTCATATCACTTTGCGGCCTCACGCACGGTATTCCCACGGGTGTCGCCTTACCTTTGCCCGGGACCGTTTGCGCCTTTTGGCACACGTATATGACAGTGTCGCTAGCATCCATATGATAAGGAGCCCGGGCTGACATGGCTAGTCGTAAACCCAAAGTGGCACTAACTTATAGGGACAGGCATCCATGACCCAGCATCGAACGTGTCGGTCATCAGCGAGTGAATCCAGGCTGTAGCACTGGGCTAGCAGGACTCCGGTGAACCGAGCTGTAGCGGGCTAACAGGACTCCGATATTCATCGCGTGACATTTCCCCGAAGGGACAGACACAGGAACGAAGAAGGACACATGCCGGCCAGCCTAAGTGTTCCGGAGCAGTAGCAAGCTACCATGGCTCAGTGGAAACACTAGGAGACATTTCCCGGTAAGAGAGGCTACTAAGGATAAACAACTAGATAGCCAGATCCCACACATACCAAGCATTTCAATAACATACACACAATATGCTCGATATGTGCAAATACAACATGGCATCACAACATGACTCTACGACTCAAGTATTTATTCAATAGGCTCCGAGGAGCGAGATATTACAAACAGGGGTCTCATGACCCAACATTCAGAGCATACAAGTCAAAGCACATGCGGAAGCTTAACATGTCTGAGTATAGACAACTATAAAATGAAAAAGGCTGAGAAGCCTGACTATCTACCAGATCCTGCCGAGGGCACAAGATCGTAGCTGAGGTAACAAGCTAAA
>NW_025292412.1:0-1041 GCF_018294505.1 Triticum aestivum | reverse complement strand
TGATAATTTTTCATATATAATTTATTTAATTTGGAGTTACGGTTAATTTTCTATGATTTATTGAAGTTTTAGCTATTTTCTGGAATTTCAGAATTAAATTAAATCCGGAAAATGAGTTATGACATCAGCACTGCGTCATGCTTGCGTCAGCAAGTCAACAGGGCTGCCCCGGGTCAAATCTGACCAGTGGGGTCCACTGGTCAGTGACACAGGAGCTAATCCCGGTCAAACCCAGCGCTGACTGGGGTTTGACCAGGGGTGGGGCCCGCTGTCAGTGGCCTAGGGGGTTGATTAGCGGGGTAGTTAGGCCCTAATGACCGGCCACATCAGCTCCTGCCGGAGTTTCGCCGGCGGCGACCATTCCGCACGGCGGGGGAACGCCGGACTTGCGCTAGGGGCATCAGATCGACGCGCCAAGGGCACCAGGAGGTAGCCCGCGCCCGTGCGCATCTAGGGGAACCAACGGGAGGTGCGGGGGTGGCCGGAGCTCGCCGGAGTGGGGGCCGCAGCGGCTGCCGGAGCTCGGGTTTGGGCGGAGCGAGGTTACGGGGCGCTAGGGGGCTGGCTGAGGGGCTATGCGGACTCCTGGGGCAGCTAGGAGCACGCTAGGCTCGTCGGACTGGCCGCAGCAGCACGTCAGTGCCATGCCCGGCGTCCATGGCGGACGGCGGTGCTCGGGAATGTGGCCGGGGTGCTACGGCATGGGAACGAACAAAATGGAGGAGGGGAAACGGAGTGGAGCTCACAGGGATTGTGCAGGGAGGGTCAGCGAGCTCGGGGGCGCGCCGGAGTGGCCGAATTCGACGGAGAACGGCGCCGGGGCCGAAGCTTGGGGATGATGACGATGGCGGCTGCTCGGGGCCCTTCCGGTCACGTGGCTCGGTGAGGGGGTTGGCGACGAGGTGCAGGAGTTCGGGAGCACGTCGGAGAGGGAAGGGGGTGGCCGTGGTCATGGCTACGGCGAGCGGCGCTCCCAGGTGCGTTCGGTGACGAGAGGGAGGAAGAACAGAGGAGGAGGAGGGGGTCCAGAGAGAGAGAGAC
>NW_025292411.1:0-1041 GCF_018294505.1 Triticum aestivum | reverse complement strand
CTGCATCGTTACCGCAGAACGTCTACTACCGTTTCATTGCCGTCCGTGAGGGGGGCCACAACCCGGAGACGCGTGCCGCCTCTTCGGACATGCCACAACACCACCCCGCATGTATGAGGGCCCGGTACGACGCTCCGGTGGCATTGCTACCCCCCAGGGCCCCCGTCCCGGCTAACCCTGTAGCGTTTGACCACGGGATCTAGCCCTTTGACTTTGCACGGACGGGCTTTGACCAGTGGACCTCTCCACCCGGTTGTGTTAGGTCGGCCCAGAGGAACACTTTGGAGCAACATCCGGGCCAAACCCACAGCTACATCCACTCCGTGTAGACCCGACGCGTTCGTTTCCCCCCTCTAGGTGCCGGCGGCGGCAGCGTCCGTGAGTGGGGGGGGGCACACCCCGGAGACGCGTGCTGGGCGTTTGCAACCGCCTCAACACTTCCAGATTTGTGAGAGGCCGCCTACGCAAGATTTGACGGTATGCTAGCCCCCGGAGGCCGCCGGCCACAGTCATAGACGTGCGAAGAGCAATCCGCGTAGAGGGAAGTGTTCAGATACTTCTCCATCACAAAAAATTATGAAAAATTACCATCAGTCCTATAGCACATGTGCCCACGTTGTGTAAAAAACTCATGATTTTATCGCGCTCCAAGTATTTAATAATATTCACGCTGCATCGTTACCGCAGAACGTCTACTACCGTTTCATTGCCGTCCGTGAGGGGGGCCACAACCCGGAGACGCGTGCCGCCTCTTCGGACATGCCACAACACCACCCCGCATGTATGAGGGCCCGGTACGACGCTCCGGTGGCATTGCTACCCCCCAGGGCCCCCATCCCGGCTAACCCTGTAGCGTTTGACCACGGGATCTAGCCCTTTGACTTTGCACGGACGGGCTTTGACCAGTGGACCTCTCCACCCGGTTGTGTTAGGTCGGCCCAGAGGAACACTTTGGAGCAACATCCGGGCCAAACCCACAGCTACATCCACTCCGTGTAGACCCGACGCGTCCGTTTCCCCCCTCCAGGTGCCGGCGGCGGC
>NW_025292410.1:0-1041 GCF_018294505.1 Triticum aestivum | reverse complement strand
GTGGACTATCACTCACTATTTGGGGGTCTCGCAGTGACTTCCACGATTAACGAACCCTGGGGTGCGTTTACGTGTCGGTCATCAACACTCGCAGTTTTGGCCGATTCTAGCCCGTTTCATGGACTGCTACTCACTGTTTTGGGGTCCCGGAGTGATTTCCATGATTAACGAACCCTGGGGTGCGTTTACGTGCCGGTCATCAACACTCGCAGTTTATGTCGATTCTGACCCGTTTCATGGACTATTACTCACCGTTTTGGGGTCACAAAGTGATTTCCATGCTTGTTGAACTCCAAGGTGTGCTTACGTGTCGGTCATCAACACTCATAGTTTTGGCCGATTTTGGCCTGTTACATGGACTATTACTCACTCTTTTAGGGTCCCGGAGTAATTTCCATGATTAACGAACCCTGGGGTGCGCTTACGTGTCGGTCATCAACACTCGCGGTTTTTGTCAATTCTGACCCGTTTCGTGGACTATTACTCACCGTTTTGGGGTCACAAAGTGATTTCCATGCTTGTTGAACCCCAAGGTGCGCTTACGTGGAGGTCATCAACATTGACAGTTTTGACCGATTCTGGCCCGTTCCGTGGACTATTACTCACTGTTTTGGGGTCTCGGAGAGACTTCCACGATTAATGAACCCTGGGGTGCTATTACGTGTCGGTCATCAACACTCACAGTTTTGGCCGATTCTGGCCCATTTCGTGGACTAATACTCACTGTTTTGGGGGCCCGGAGTGATTTCCATGATTAACGAACCCTGGGTGCGTTTACGTGTCGGTCATCAACACTCGCGGTTTTTGTTGATTTTGACCCGTTCCGTGGACTATTACTCACTGTTTTGGGATCTCGGAGTGACTTCCACGATCAATGAACCCTGGGGTGCTATTACGTGTCGATCATCAACACTAGCAGTTTTGGCCGATTCTGGCCCATTTCGTGGACTAGTACTCACTTTTTTGGGGGCCCGGAGTGATTTCCACGATTTACGAACCCTGGGGTGCGTTTACGTGTCGGTCATCAACACTCGCGGTTTT
>NW_025292409.1:0-1041 GCF_018294505.1 Triticum aestivum | reverse complement strand
AGATCAATAAAATGAAATCCCTTTCTAACAGACGAGTTTTCGTGTGAAACCCTGATACTTCGAATGAGATTGTCCGTTTTGTACACGAAGTGCGTCCAGTTTTTGCCGTAAGCCTCTCTACTTTCTTGCACATGTTATGTGGGTGAAATGATGACACCATGCCAACTTTCAACCTTTGTAGAGTTCATTTGTAGTGCTTTTCAATTTCAGGGTCTTATAGCTCAAAAAACTCAGTAAATGCATGAAAAATAACAAATGAAGACAGAAAGGGTTGAAAATTGATGATGTGCCTTTGAATGGTGCATTTTTAACACAGAAAAACTATGGAGTTCAAGTAAGTTCAAGAAAATGAAATCCCTTTGTAACAGACGAGTTTCCGTATGAAACCCTGATACTTCGAATGAGATTGTCTGTTTTGTACACGAAGTGCATCCAGTTTTTGCGTTAAGCCTCTCTACTCTTTTGCACATGCTATGTGGGTGAAATGATGACACCATGCAAACTTTCAACCTTTTCAGAGTTCATTTGTAGTGCTTTTCAATTTCAGGGTCTTATAGCTCAAAAAAATCTGTAAATGCATGAAAAATAACAAATGAACTCAGAAAGGGTAGAAAATTGATGATGTGGCTTTGAATGGTGCATTTTGAACACAGAAAAACTATGGAGTTCAAATAAGTTCAAGAAAATGAAATCCCTTTGTAACAGACGAGTTTCCGTGTGAAACCCTGATACTTCGAATGAGATTGTCCGTTTTGTACACGAAGTGCATCCAGTTTTTGCCGTAAGCCTCTCTACTTTCTTGCACATGTTATGTGGGTGAAATGATGACACAATGCCAACTTTCAACCTTTTCAGAGTTCATTTGTAGTGCTTTTCAATTTCAGGGTCTTATAGCTAAAAAAATCAGTAAATGCATGAAAAATAACAAATGAAGACAGAAAGGGTTGAAAATTGATGATGTGCCTTTGAATGGTGCATTTTTAACACAGAAAAACTATGGAGTTCAAATAAGTTCAAGAAAATGAAATCCCTTTGTAACAG
>NW_025292408.1:0-1041 GCF_018294505.1 Triticum aestivum | reverse complement strand
AGGTGTGGTCAACCAGGACACCGTGCTAGAGAATGCAACCAGAACCAGAATCAACTGGCCCTTCCAGCAACTGGCCGTGGTAACAATCAGCCTCGCAACAACAATGCTAAGTCTTATGGTCGTGCTCATGCCAACCACGTTGATCTCAACGAAGCTCAAGACCAGCCTGCTACTGTGATGGGTACACTCCTCGTAAATTCAGTACCAGCATCCGTTTTATTTGATACAGGTGCATCGCATTCATTCATGTCAGAAGATTTTGCATACAAGCACGACGTTAAATGTGAGGAGATGAACACCTCTGTATTGGTCAAAACCCCCGTGGGACAGTGTCAAACCTCCTTGGTTGGCATCGATGTCCCCGTGGAAATCGAAGGGCTGGAATTCTATGCCTCTCCCATTATCCTGAAGTCGTCTAACATCGACCTCATTTTGGGTATGGATTGGTTGAAAGCGCATACTGCTTCTATAGTTTGCGCCACTAAAACTGTCCATCTGCTACACCCTTCAGATGAAATAGTTGCTTACCAAGCTCATCTGGTGCAAAATGCCGAGGCAAGGCTCTATGCATTGAATGCATTGAACGCCGCACCACTCGAGGGCATTGAAAACATTCCCGTCGTGCGTGAATTCCTCGACGTGTTTCCTGAAGAACTTCCAGGGATTCCCCCTGCTAGAGCTGTCGAATTCATCATCGACTTGAAACCAGGCACCACTCCTATAGCCAAGCGACCCTACAAAATGCCGCCGCATGAACTCCTTGAGCTTAAGGAGGAAATCGACAAATCTCTTCGCAAAGGGTTCATTCGCCCAAGTTGCTCTCCTTGGGGAGCACCTTCTCTCTTTGTCAAGAAGAAGGATGGGACAAACCGGTTAGTTCAAGACTACCGTCCTATAAACCAAGCCACCATTCAGAATAAATACCCTCTTCCTCGGATCAATGATCTATATGATCAACTGGCGGGTTCGTCAGTGTTCTCTAAGCTCGACTTGAGGTTGGGCTACCATCAGATCCGTGTTCGCGAAGAGGATATCCCAAAG
>NW_025292407.1:0-1041 GCF_018294505.1 Triticum aestivum | reverse complement strand
AGTTGTGGACGAAACAATCTGATGCTGCAGCAGAATCCGAGTCAAACTACAAGTCCAAAGGTGTTACATCACCTCCACTTGGGCCCATTGGCCTTGTACGACCTAGATTTAGTTTTAGGCTGCCTTGGGACGTCCTCCCACCTCCTTGGCCGCCACCCCTTGCTCCTATATAAGTAGATCCATCTAGTAGCTTTTCCTGGGGATTTGTTTAGTTAAAAGTTAGCCATTGCAACTTCGTGTACTTCGTTTGTGTCCAACGACCAGACCAAGACCGCTTCCGGATCCCCACCATTATCAATACTTCATATATATTTGCAATATTCAGATTGCTTTATCATATTCTTGCTCGTTCTTCGATTGCTTGCAGGAATAGACCTTCGTGGTCAGGCTGACCGTGCTACCAGCATCGTCAGTAACCTCAGGAGATTGGTTTAGCGATTGCTAAGGCGCAACGTCGTGCACGTTTGTAGTCGGATCGCCAAAGTCATCTCCACCAAATCGATAGTTATCATCTCATCCACTTGGGCCCATTGGCCTTGTACGACCTAGATTTAGTTTTAGGCTGCCTTGGGACGTCCTCCCACCTCCTTGGCCGCCACCCCTTGCTCCTATATAAGTAGATCCATCTAGTAGCTTTTCCTTGGGATTTGTTTAGTTAAAAGTTAGCCACTGCAACTTCGTGTACTTCGTTTGTGTCCAACGACCAGACCAAGACCGCTTACGGATCCCCACCATTATCAATACCTCATATATATTTGCAATATTCAGATTGCTTTATCATATTCTTGCTTGTTCTTCGATTGCTTGCAGGAATAGACCTTCGTGGTCAGGCTAACCGTGCTTCCGGCATCGTCAGTAACCTCAGGAGATTGGTTTAGCGATTGCTAAGGCGCAACGTCGTGCACGTTTGTAGTCGGATCGTCAAAGTCGTCTCCATCAAATCGATACTTATCATCTCATCGAAAGATCGGGACACCCTCGCCTCTATCAAGTGCTCTGATACCACTTGATAGAGGCGGGGGTGTCCCGATCTTTCGATGA
>NW_025292406.1:0-1041 GCF_018294505.1 Triticum aestivum | reverse complement strand
ATGTGGTTGTCATAGTATGCCTAGTAGTTGAAGGAACAATCATATCAACTCTTGGAATGTGCACCGTGCGCTTGTTCTCCTCATGGCCAACACGTCGTTTTATTTCCTGTTCAGCTTTGCAAGCAAGATGAAACAAATGGTCCATAGGATAACACTCTTCATGAATTAGTATCTCTTGAATATCACGGTTTAATCCTCCCCAAAATCTATCCATAAAATCATCTTCACTTTCTTCTAAAGAGGAATGCAACAAGGTAGTTTGTAAATCATCATAATATTTTGTTACAGTTTCACTACCTTGTTTTAAGTGTTGCAACTTCTTAATCATGTCACGAGTATAATAAGCAGGGACGAAAGTATGTCGCATGGCAAGTTTCAAATCATCCCAAGTAGTAGGTATATAATCAGGGTGTAACCGACAATATTCACTCCACCAAACCAAAGCATAACCAGTGAAAGAACCAACCACAACCTTAACCTTTTTATGTTCATCGAAATTATGGGAATCAAATATATTTTTTACGTCGAACTCCCATTCAATATATAAAGCAGGTTTAAAACGGCCATTAAATGGTGGTATAGATACATTAACCTGTTCATGTGCATTTGGATGTTTGTGCACCTCTCGTGACGGTTGTGGTATTTGCAAAGGTGGTGGCACGTCTCCCGCGATCGACAAAGCCCATGAATTGACTCTGGATCCTGTCATGATTAGTAGAACAAGAAATAAAACCCAAAAATAATGTTCCTATAACTACTAGGATGTGGTGGTAAAACGCTCACAGTAAAGCAAATATCAATGTCTTACAAGTTCTTACCATGCAGCAGGCGGTGATCGGCAACCAGCGGTGTCAAGTAACTCCGAATATTGAGTAAAGCGATTGCCAGGGGAGCGTACGTATACACGGTGTAGAAATATGTGGAGCTGGGTTGGCTATATATGGTAGCAAAAGATTAGCAATAATCAATTCAAAGATGCAATGTTGAATAAACGCTCAACGACGGTACTGTGCTGGTCCTAGGCTAGACCGGACTAGAGAC
>NW_025292405.1:0-1041 GCF_018294505.1 Triticum aestivum | reverse complement strand
GGTAGGATTTTACAAACTTAGGCGAGTACTGGACTGCAGCTAAGCCCCCGAGTGGGAGGCTTGCTCACAACTCGGTAGGATTTTTTTTAAACTTAGGCGAAACAGATTCGTAGCTAAGCCGAGTGGGAGGCTTGCTCACCACTCGGTAGGATTTTACAAACTTAGGCGAGTACTGGACTGCAGCTAAGCCCCCGAGTGGGAGGGTTGGTCACCACTCGGTAGGATTTTTTAAACTTAGGCGAGTACTGGACTGCAGCTAAGCCCCCGAGTGGGAGGCTTGCTCACCACTCGGTAGCATTTTTTAAACTTATGCGAGTACTGGACTACAGCTAAGCCCCCGAGTGGGAGGCTTGCTCACCACTCGGTAGGATTTTACAAACTTAGGCGAGTACTGGACTGCAGCTAACCCCCGAGTGGGAGGCTTGCTCACCACTCGGTAGGATTTTCTAAACTTAGGTGAGTACTGGACTGCAGCTAAGCCCCCGAGTGGGAGGGTTGCTCACCACTCGGTAGGATTTTACAAACTTAGTCGAGTACTGGACTGCAGCTAATCCCCCGAGTGGGTGGGTTGCTCACCACTCAGGAGGATTTTTTAAACTTAGGCTAGTACTTGACTGCCGCTAAGACCCGAGTGGGAGGCTTGCTCACCACTCGGTAGGATTTTTTAAACTTAGGCGAGTACTTGACTGCAGCAAAGACCCCGAGTGGGAGGCTTGCTCACCACTTGGTAGGATTTTACAAACTTAGGCGAGTACTGGGCTGCAGCTAAGCCCCCAAGTGGGAGGCTTGCTCATAACTCGGTAGGATTTTTTTTAAACTTAGGCGAAACAGATTCGCAGCTAAGCCGAGTGGGAGGCTTGCTCAACACTCGGCAGGATTTTACAAACTTAGGCGAGTACCGGACTATAGCTAAGCCCCCGGGTGGGAGGCTTGCTCACCACTCGGTAGGATTTTTTAAACTTAGGCGATTACTGGACTGCAGCTAAGCCCCCAAGTGGGAGGCTTGCTCACCACTCGGTAGTATTTTACAAACTTAGGAGA
>NW_025292404.1:0-1041 GCF_018294505.1 Triticum aestivum | reverse complement strand
ATCGATGAACCCCGGGGTTCGTTTATGTGTCCGTCGTCAACACTGAGAGTTTTGGCCAATTCTGACGGGTTTCGTGGACTATTACTCACCGTTTTGGGGTCCCAAAGCGATTTCCATAGTTGTTGAACCCCAAGGTGTCCTTACGTGTTGGTCATCAACACTCGCAGTTTTGGCCGATTCTGGCCCGTTTCATGGACTATTACTCACCGTTTTGGGGTCCCAAAGCGATTTCCATGGTTGTCGAATTCCAAGGTGCGCTTACATGTCGGTCATCAACAATCACAGTTTGGGCCGATTCTGGCCCGTTTCTTGGACTATTACTCTATTTTGGGGTCTTGGAGTCATTTCCATGATTGACGAACCCTTGGTGCGTTTACGTGTCGGTGATCAACACTCACATATTCGGCCGATTCTAGTCCGTTTTGTGCACTATCACTCAGCGTTTTGGGGACCCAGAGGGATTTCCACGATCGATGAACCCCGGGGTTCGTTTATGTGTCTGTCGTCAACACTGAGAGTTTTGGCCAATTCTGACGGGTTTCGTGGACTATTACTCACGGTTTTGGGGTCCCGAAGTGATTTCCATAGTTGTTGAAATCAAAGGTGTGCTTACGTGTTGGCCATCAACACTCGCAGTTTTGGCCGATTCTGGCCCGTTTCATGGACTATTACTCACCGTTTTGGGGTCCCAAAGCGATTTCCATGGTTGTCGAATTCCAAGGTGCGCTTACATGTCGGTCATCAACAATCACAGTTTGGGCCGATTCTGGCCCGTTTCTTGGACTATTACTCTATTTTGGGGTCTTGGAGTCATTTCCATGATTGACGAACCCTTGGTGCGTTTACGTGTCGGTGATCAACACTCACATATTCGGCCGATTCTAGTCCGTTTTGTGCACTATCACTCAACGTTTTGGGGACCTAGAGCAATTTCCACGATCGATGAACCCCGGGGTTCGTTTATGTGTCCGTCGTCAACACTGAGAGTTTTGGCCAATTCTGACGGGTTTCGTGGACTATTACTCACCGTTTTGGGGTCCC
>NW_025292403.1:0-1041 GCF_018294505.1 Triticum aestivum | reverse complement strand
CGGTACGAGTAAAGAGACTTGCCAGTAACGAGATTGAACTAGGTATTGGGATACCGACGATCGAATCTCGGGCAAGTAACATACCGATTGACAAAGGGAATTGCATACGGATTGATTGAATCCTCGACACCGTGGTTCACCCGATGATATCATCGTGGAACATGTGGGAGCCAACATGGGTATCCAGATCCCGCTGTTGGTTATTGACCGGAGAGGCGTCTCGGTCATGTCTGCATGTCTCCCGAACCCGTAGGGTCTACACACTTAAGGTCCGGTGACGCTAGGGTTGTAGAGATATATGTATGCGGAAACCCGAAAGTTGTTCGGAGTCCCGGATGAGATCCCGGACGTCACGAGAGGTTCCGGAATGGTCCGGAGGTGAAGAATTATATATAGGAAGTCCAGTTTTGGCCACCGGGAAAGTTTCGGGGGTTATCGGTATTGTACCGGGACCACCGGAAGGGTCCCGGGGGTCCACCGGGTGAGGCCACCTGTCCCGGAGGGCCCCGTGGGCTGAAAGTGGAAGGGAACCAGCCCCTAGTGGGCTGGGGCGCCTCCTTGGGCCTCCCCCCATGCGCCTAGGGTTGGGAACCCTAGGGGGGGGGGGAGTTCCCCCTTGCCTTGGGGGGCAAGGCAACCCCTTCCCCCCCTTGGCCGCCGCCCCCCCCCCAACCCTAGATGGGTTTTGGCCGGCTCCCCCCTCCCAAGGGGTCCTATAAATAGTGGGGGGGAGGGAGGGCAGCAAACACAGCCTTTGGCGCCTCCCTCCTCCCCTACAACACCTCTCTCTCTCGCGCAGAAGCTCGGCGAAGCCCTGCCGAAGAGCCGCTACATCCACCACCACGCCGTCGTGCTGTTGGATCTCCATCAACCTCTCCTTCCCCCTTGCTGGATCAAGAAAGGAGGAGACGTCGCTGCACCGTACGTGTGTTGAACGCGGAGGTGCCGTACGTTCGGCACTCGGTCATCGGTGATTTGGATCACGGCGAGTACGACTCCGTCATCCACGTTCATTGGAACGCTTCCGCTCGCGATCTACAA
>NW_025292402.1:0-1041 GCF_018294505.1 Triticum aestivum | reverse complement strand
TGCACTCTCCTCCACTTCGTGAACAACGAGTTGGTCGATGTCGCCAAGGGCAAAATCGTTCAACCGGGCAACCCCTTGTTCCACGGTACCCAGATGCCACCCAACTTGTTTAGGGTTCAACTGGTTCGGGTGCTGCCAGGCTGCGACGACTTGTTACCTCCGAATCGACCCGTCGGGGCCGACGATGATGACGTGATGACCCTCAGCGCCTGCCTGAGCTGGCCCCTGCTTTGGCCGAAGAGCCAGATTCGTTTGGGGGCGGGGGACACCACCCCAAAGACAACACCGCCAGTCGTGCCGGCGCCAAGTCGGCCCCATGGCAAGACCGCCGTAACGGTGCCGGACATCCCTATGCCACTGGATCCAAACATGCATATGGCACAGGATCAGAATGACGACGACGACGACTATGATACATTTGGCAACGTTGATCAGTACTTTGCCGAGCATGGGTACGATGGCGACTTCATGGGGCCTCCTTCTCAAGAACCAAACCCAACAAAAGACGTGTGCGATCTAGCTCGTACCGCGGAGAAGCCAAGTTGCAACAAGCGCCGTCTGGCGTTCAGCTCTCAGGAGACGCCTCCAGCTGCCGACTTCACCGAGCCTCAGATAGGCGAGGTGCGAAATATTATCAGCCCCAACACACTCAAGAAGGCGGTCTGTGAGCAAAACTCGGTCCCATTACAGGAGAAGAAGAAGGCACGCAAAAGAAAGAGTAAGAAGGGTGCGAGCCAGCCGGCACCGAGTACGATCCGTGCTCAGGACGGGCCACCTTCACCTAAGGATATCTCGAGGAGGGTGCATGTGGCGGGTAGGGCGATGCTACCACCAAATATGCTCAATGCTGCAACCGGTGCTATGCGGAGTCTGCACGACAGTGTTCTTTCTTTGGAGAAGCGGCGTCTCAGAGAGAAGGATGTGGCATACCCGGTTTTCGTGGCCAAGGTGCCAGAGGGCAAGGGCTTTGTGGATGGCGACATCGGGGGTACGATCGTCCTGCGGTTTGATGACATCTTTGCTATGTTTAACCTTCATCCG
>NW_025292401.1:0-1041 GCF_018294505.1 Triticum aestivum | reverse complement strand
ACTTTGACGATCCGACTACGAACGTGCGAGGACGTCGCGCCTTAGCAATCGCTAAACCAACTCCGAGAGGTTATTGACCACGCCGGAGCACGATCAACCTGACCACGAGGGTCTGTTTCCTGCGAGCAAACGAAGAACAAGCAAGAAACTAAGATTGCAATCTGGATATTGCGAATATAAGATGAAAGCTTTATTGATCAAGGTGGGGTTCTGTGACGCCTTTGTCTGGTCGTTGAACACAAACGAAGTACGCGAAGTTGCAGCTATGGCGAACTTTTAATCTAAACAAAACCCAAAGTCTAAACGATGCCCTAAGGGCTGTATATATGGAGGAAGAGGGGGGTAATTTCGTGGCCCTTGGTGGAGGAGTCCGAAATCAACCCTATCTCTTGTTTCCCCACACATACGGACTCTAAAAATAGCCTATACTTATGTGTTTCGAAATTACATGGGCCTGGCCCAATAATAAGGTGACGTAGCACCTAAAATAGCCTCGGGACGAAATTTATGAAGTGGCATCTTGTATATTTCGTCCAAGGCTTCATGCACCCATTATGGTGGCTTCAAAGTTCTGAAATCATCACTTGTAACTCCGTTCTTGTTCCCCTTGCGCATGCCATCATCTCCATGCTTGTTCTTGCTCCAATGTTCATCCTTCTCCAAGCTAGGCCCTTCATTTGTAAGCAAAACAAATGTATCCAATTTAGGCAGCATCATATTCTCATGAACATTAGAATCATTACCAAGAAACGAAAGTACCTCGTAATTTAGTTGGCGTGCACGAGCTCTAGTAATTGGTCCAGTATGTATAGCAGCAGGGGCTGTGGGTGTAACAATTGTATTGATGTCCTCATCATCCTCCCCTTCTTGAAATGAAGTCGTCCTCGACGGAAGTTCATCTTCCTCACCCAAATAAGGCTTCAAATCTGCAATGTTAAAAGTGGGACTAACCCCAAAATCTGCAGGCAGCTCAAGTTTATATGCATTATCATTTATTTTCTCTAACACCTTAAAGGGACCATCAGCACGTGGCATTAGCTT
>NW_025292400.1:0-1041 GCF_018294505.1 Triticum aestivum | reverse complement strand
TCAAGCTCCAAGACCGAGTGCTCCGTATCACCGTCCGCTTTCAGAGGTCACGTGCAACAAGTGCCAACAGAAGGGTCACTATGCCAACAAGTGTACCAACTAGAGGCGTCTTCCTCCTCCTCCTCCTGTCAGATCGGCAAGTACAGCTGTGGTCAAGCACAATCCCAAGCACGCCAAGGTCAATATGCTGAATGCAGCTCAGGCTGAGGATTCTTCAGATGTCATTATGGGTAACCTTCCTATTAATGATATTCCTGCAAAAGTTCTTTTTGACACGGGTGCATCGCATTGTTTCATGTCAAAGCCATTTTTTACCAAGCATGAGTTCGTTTCTTCTCTTTTGGGTAAACATATGCATATCATTCCTCCTGGCAAACGTTTGAGCGCAAGTCTGGAGGTGCCAGATGTCGCTATCACGATGGGCGATTTCAAGTTTCTTGCTTCTCCTATGGTTCTTGGTAACTCCGATATCGATCTTATTCTCGGGATGGACTGGCTCTCTAAGCATAAAGCTCAGCTTGATTGTGCAGCCAGGCAGATTCAACTGACTCATTCGTCTGAGGATGTCATTGTCTTTGCCGCTCGGGATAATTCCATCCGGTTGTTTTCTCTCAATGAGAAGGGTGAATTGGATGCTATCTCTCAAATTCCTGTCGTTTGCGAATATCAAGACGTCTTTCCAGAAGAGCTCCCAGGAATGCCTCTGCACCGGCCAGTTGAATTCGTTATTGAACTTGAGCCTGGCACGGAACCTGTGTGCAAACGTCCTTACAAGCTCGGCCCCGAAGAGTTGAAGGAGCTGAAGAAACAACTCGATGAGCAAGAAAGATTGGGTCTCATTCGGCCTAGTACTTCTCCGTGGGGTTGTGGTGTTCTTTTTGTGAAGAAGAAGGATGGATCGAGTCGACTTTGTGTTGATTACCGTCCAGTAAACAAGAAGACCATCAAGAACAAATACCCACTTCCCAACATCAATGAGCTGTTCGAACAACTCAAGGGTGCTCAAGTATTCTCCAAGCTTGATCTCCGTATGGGTTATCA
>NW_025292399.1:0-1041 GCF_018294505.1 Triticum aestivum | reverse complement strand
TTCGTGAGGGGGGCACACCCCGGACACGCGTGCCGGGCGTTTGCAACCGCAACAACACTTCCAGACTTGTGAGAGGCCGCCGGCGCAAGATTTGGCGGCATGCTAGCCCCCGGAGGCCGCCGGCCACAGCCGTAGACGCGCGAAGGGCAATCCGCGTAGAGGGAATTTTTCGAATACTTCTCCATCACCAAAAATTATGAAAAAATACCATCGTTCCTATAACACATGTGCCCACGTCGTGCAAAAAAATCATGATTTTATCACGCTCCGAGTATTTAGTAATATTGACGCCGCATCGTTACCGCAGAACGTCTACTACCGTGTCATCGCCGTCCGTGAGGGGGGCCACGCCCCGGAGACGTGTCCCGCCTCTTCGGACATGCCACCACACCACCCCGCATGTATGAGGGCCCGGTGCAACGCTCCGGTGGCATTGCTACCCCCCCAGTGCCCTCGTCCCGCCTAACCCTGTAGCGTTTGACCACGGGATCTACCCCTTTGACTTTGCACGGACGGGCTTTGACCAGTGGACCTCCCCACCCGGTTGTGTTAGGTCAGCCCATAGGAACACATTGGAGCAACATCCGGGGCAGACCCACAGCAAGATCCCCTCCGTGTAGACCCCACGCGTCCGTTTCCCCCCTCCAGGTGCCGGCGGCTGCGCCGTTCGTGAGGGGGGCACACCCCGGACACGCATGTCGGGCGTTTGCAACCGCGAAAACACTTCCAGACTTGTGAGAGGCCGCCGGCGCAAGATTTGGCGGCATGCTAGCCCCCGGAGGCCGCCCGCCACAGCCGTAGACGCGCGAAGGGCAATCCGCGTAGAGGGAATTTTTCGGATACTTCTCCATCACCAAAAATTATGAAAAAATACCATCGTTCCTATAGCACATGTGCCAACGTCGTGCAAAAAAATCATAATTTTATCGCGCTCCGAGTATTTAGTAATATTGACGCCGCATCGTTACCACAAAACGTCTACTACCGTGTCATCGCCGTCCGTGAGGGGGGCCACGCCCCGGAGACGCGTCCCGCCTCTTC
>NW_025292398.1:0-1041 GCF_018294505.1 Triticum aestivum | reverse complement strand
CCGTCAACAAACGACGATCTCGAATTGCAAGTAGCAACCACCTCCGGCGAGGTATATATATACATTGAGCCTCTCGTGATACAAACTTACTGAAATGTGAATACATATGTATTAACGCGCGCGACTCTCTTTCTTTTTTTAGCCCTCGGCCGGATCGAGTACGACAAAGCGTGGCAAATCCAAGGCGATGAAAACAGGAGAAACATATGCCATTGAGTTTGTCAGTGAAACCGGCAAGCCCCTACAGCACACCTCAAAGTTTATCAACCAATGCAGAGTCGTTGTTAGAGACAACGTCCCGATCACCGTCCAGGAATGGAAGGAGCCAAAGAAGGCACGTCTTGGTTTCAGTTTTGTCGACAAGAGAACGAAAAAGGATTGCTGGAGAAAGCTTATGGAACATTTCATTCTACCTCCGGAATACAACAAAGTCGATGAATTCGGTAATGAGGTTCCGGGTGGACGTGAGAGGAGGAGGCTAGTTAAAGAGTTCGCTCTTCAGAAGATGGGCGAAGCATTCCGGAACTTCAAGAAAAATTTAACCCGTGACTATGTCAACAAGGGCAAGACTCCGGATTTCAATGGACAACACGAGAAACTGAAAGATGATTGGCCAGAATTTGTGAGGCAAAAGCAATCGGAGCATTTCAAGGAAATATCGAAAAAAAATAAGGATAATGCGAGTAAGAAAAAGTTCCATCATATTATGGGGCCAGGAGGATACCGCCTTTCGGAGCCTAGGTGGCAGAAGATGGAGGAGGACCTGAGGGTGCGAGGAATCCCTCTAGGTACAGAGGGATGGGACCCAAGGGCCAAAAGCTGGTGGTACGGGCATGGGGGATCGCTAGACCCGGAGACAGGGGTGTGTGTTCACCGGCAGAAAAAGTTTGCTCCCACCCAAGCCCTTATTGACGCAATGACCCAAGCTCAAGAGGGCTTGATCAAGTTCAACAGAGAGAAAGACGCACTGACAACAGCCCTCGGGAATGATGAACACGGAGGACGTGTACGAGGCAAAGGCAAAGTTCCGTGGAAAGTAGG
>NW_025292397.1:0-1041 GCF_018294505.1 Triticum aestivum | reverse complement strand
ACAGATAGTCATGGTTTCCTGGCTATGGACATTGGATGTCGTTGATAACGGGATCACATCATTAGGAGAATGATGTGATGGACAAGACCCAATCCTAAGCATAGCACAAAGATCGTGTAGTTCGTTTGCTAGAGCTTTGCCAATGTCAAGTATCTCTTCCTTTGACCATGAGATCGTGTAACTCCTGGATACCGTAGGAGTGCTTTGGGTGTATCAAACGTCACAACGTAACTGGGTGACTATAAAGGTGCACTACAGGTATCTCCGAAAGTATCTATTGTTTTATGCGGATCGAGACTGGGATTTGTCACTCCGTGTAAACGGAGAGGTATCTCTGGGCCCACTCGGTAGGACATCATCACATGCGCAATGTGACCAAGGAGTTGATCACGGGATGATGTGTTACGGAACGAGTAAAGTGACTTGCCGGTAACGAGATTGAACAAGGTATTGGATACCGACGATCGAATCTCGGGCAAGTAACATACCAATAGACAAAGGGAATTGAATACGGGATTGATTAAGTCCTTGACATCGTGGTTCATCCGATGAGATCATCGTGCAACATGTGGGAGCCATCATGGGTATCCAGATCCCGCTGTTGGTTATTGACCGGAGAACGTCTCGGTCATGTCTACATGTCTCCCGAACCCGTAGGGTCTACACACTTAAGGTTCGATGACGCTAGGGTTATAAAGGAAGCTTGTATGTGGTTACCGAATGTTGTTCGGAGTCCCGGATGAGATCCCGGACGTCACGAGGAGTTCCGGAATGGTCCGGAGGTAAAGATTTATATATGGGAAGTCCTGTTTTGGTCACCGGAAAAGTTTCGGGCGATATCGGTATTGTACCGGGACCACCGGGAGGGTCCCGGGGTCCACCAAGTGGGGCCACCTGCCCCAGAAGGCTGCGTGGGCCAAGTGTGGGAGGGGACCAGCCCCTAGGAGGGCTGGTGCGCCCCCCACAAGGAGTCCAAGGCGCAAGAGAGAGTGGGAGGGGGCAAACCCTAGTCCAGATGGGCCTTAAGGCCCATATTGGTGC
>NW_025292396.1:0-1042 GCF_018294505.1 Triticum aestivum | reverse complement strand
AAAGGCAAAGTTCCGTGGAAAGTAGGGTTTTCCCAGGACAATGACCCGTACTGTTACAGAAGCCGTAAGAGAAAGACGGACCGGGATGCAGATCTTATGGCGAAGTTTGCATCGAAACTCCATGAGTTGAAGCAGACCGTGCATGAACTAGTAAAAGAAAAATCGGCTGCAGGGCCGCATGAAGATCATGAAGCGGATCGCGGAAGCCAGCAGCGGAGAAGCAGCGTGGCTTCCACGGATGCCCCGCCTGGTGCTAGTGCACCGATGATCGAGATTCGTGCACCGGAGCCTCACTACCCCGTGGATGATGTAAAGGAGATGAAAGAATGTGATCTGCATTATCCCGTGGGGAACGTTTCCACGAAGGTAGCTAGTGGCAGTGCTTTACCCTGTACACCTGGAGCACTCCACCACAACAACCCCATTGCATATGGCTATGCTCGTGTCACGGTGGAAGACATAGTCCAAGGGTTTGAGGACCTGGAGATTGACAAACCTACACCCGAAGGGGAGACAAGACTTGGAGATGTCAAGCGCCAGATCATTCTATGAAAAAAGAAGTACATAGTGTTTCCAGGCGAGGCGCCAAGGCTAGCAAGTCCACCCCCCTCCGATGGTGGTGGTGGTGGTGGTGGCGGTGGTGGCGGTGGTGGTGGTCGTGGTGGTTCACCTACACCTCCTTCACGCCATTCGACGCCGTCCCCCGATCCACAACCTCCGGCGGGTACGACGCCCCCCAATCCTCCTCCGGCGGGTACGACGCCCCCCAATCCACCTCCGGCGAAGAAGCAGAAGCAGGCGGACAGCAAGGAAACCCGCTCCTAGACTATTAACCCGGACCCTTATGTACCTAAGACCACAAGGGTACCGGAGCCATCACTGAAGCCTCTCCTCCCAAGGCCTTGGGAACTTAGTGAAGCTGAAACCAAATTGGCCGCGTCTGCTGATTATGAGAAATGGAAGGCGGATATGAAGGCGATAAAAGAGCCTGAGCCCAAGCAAGTATTCACTGAGAAGCAAAAGAAGTGGGCTAAGGATTTTT
>NW_025292395.1:0-1042 GCF_018294505.1 Triticum aestivum | reverse complement strand
CGGTCGAGTCAACAATTTGATCTATGCGAGGGAGAGGAAAGTGATCTTTCGGGCAGGCCCGGTTGATGTGCTTGAAATCAATGCACATTCGGAGCGACTTGTCCTTCTTAGGAACCATGACGACATTAGCGAGCCACTCGGAGTGGTATATCTCTCGGATAAATCCTGCCGCCAACAGTCGAGCCACTTCTTCACCGATGGCCTTTCTCTTCTGGACGGCGGACCGCCGAAGATGCTCTTTGACTGGTTTTGCAGACGAGTCGACTCTTAGGCGATGCTCAGCCAGTCCCCTGGGAACACCTGGCATGTCAGCGGGCTTCCATGCAAAAATGTCCCAGTTCTCACGGAGGAACTGGATGAGCGCTTCTTCCTATTTTGGGTCGAGTGTTGTGGAGATGCGGGTCGGAGCTGCTTCGGGATCGGTCGGGTGAATGTGAACAGGCTTCGTCTCACCGGACGACCGGAATGCAGACTCTGTGGCGGGCTTCTTGGATCGCAGCAAGTCACTCGGATCTGCGTTTTGCTTGTATTCTTCGAACTCGACCGCTGTCACTTGGGAATCGGCAATCTTGGAGCCCTTCTAAAAGCACTCCTCTGCCTTTTTCCTATCACCGGTGACAGTGATCACACCTTTGGGACCGGGCATCTTCAATTTGAGGTACACGTAACATGGTCGAGCCATGAACCGTGCATAGGCTGGCCTCCCCAAAATGGCATGATATGCACTTTGAAAATCCACGACCTCAAATGTCAACTTTTCTTTGCGAAAATGCTTCGAATCACCAAACACTACGTCCAAAGCTATTTGGCCGAGTGACTCGGCCTTCTTCCCTGGTATAACTCCATGGAAGCTCATGTTACTAGTGCTCAGTCGGGACATCGGAATGCCCATACCTTTCAATGTGTCTGCATACAATAAGTTCAGCCCACTTCCACCATCCATCAGCACCTTTGTCAGTCGAGTGCCTTCGACAACTGGATCGACCACCAAAGCTTGCCTCCCAGGGGTGGCAATATGAGTCGGGTGATCAGATTGGTCGAA
>NW_025292394.1:0-1042 GCF_018294505.1 Triticum aestivum | reverse complement strand
TTGTTGCTACAGTTGATACCCTTACCTGCTATCCTACTGCTTAGTATAGGATGCTAGTGTTCCATCAGTGGCCCTACACTCTTGTCCGTCTGCCATGCTATACTACTGGGCCGTGATCACTTTGGGAGGTGATCACGGGTATATACTATATACATTATATACATGACACATGTGGAGACTAAAGTCGGGTCGGCTCGAGGAGTACCCGCAAGTGATTCTGATGAGGGGGCTGAAAGGACAAGTGGCTCCACCCCGGTAGAGGTGGGCCTGGGTTCCTGACGGCCCCCCGACTGTTACTTTATGGCGAAGCGACAGGGCAGGTTGAGACCGCCTAGGTGAGAGGTGGGCCTGGCCCTGGTCGGCGTTCGCGGATGCTTAACACGCTTAACGAGTTCTTGGTATTTGATCTAAGTCTGGCCATTTGGTCTATACGCACTAACCATCTACGCGGGAGTAGTTATGGGTATCCCGACGTCGTGGTATCAGCCGAAGCTCTTTTGACGTCAGCGACTGAGTGGCGCGCGCCGCATTGGACCGTAAGCTCGCGCTTGTATTAAGGGGGCTAGCTCTGCTTCCGGCCGCGTACGCAACGTGCAGGTGTGCATAGGGCGATGGGCCCAGACCCCTGCGCGCATAGGGTTAGACCGGCGTGCTGACCTCTCTGTTGAGCCTAGGTGGGGCTGCGACGTGTTGATCTTACGAGGCCGGGCATGACCCAGAAAAGTGTGTCCGGCCAAATGGGATCGAGCGTGTTGGGTTATGTGGTGCACCCCTGCAGGGAAGTTTATCTATTTGAATAGCCGTGTCCCTCGGTAAAAGGACGACCCGGAGTTGTACCTTGACCTTATGACAACTAGAACTGGATACTGAATAAAATACACCCTTCCAAGTGCCAGATACAACCCGGTGATCGCTCTCTAACAGGGCGACGAGGAGGGGATCGCCGGGTAGGATTATGCTATGCGATGCTACTTGGAGGACTTCAATCTACTCTCTTCTACATGCTGCAAGATGGAGATGGCCAGAATCGTAGTCTTCGACA
>NW_025292393.1:0-1042 GCF_018294505.1 Triticum aestivum | reverse complement strand
CAAGATAATCTTACATATCGAGAGTACCCCATTCGTATCCTCGATCAGGCCGAACGTACCACCCGACGTCATAATATCAAGTTTCTCAAAGTACAATGGTCGCACCATTCTGAGGATGAAGCAACTTGGGAAAGGGAGGATCGTCTTCGACTCGAGTATCCCGCCTTCTTCCCGGAGGAACCCAAATCTCGGGACGAGATTCTTTTGAGTGGGGGTGAGTTGTCACACCCTAGCTAGTCATGCATTAGAGTGTTGCATCATGTTTACTCTTTCATCAGAAACTTGAAATGGGGATTTGTGAAACCCTCAGAATCATTTTTGAAAATGACCCAAATAAAAATTTCTCCAAAAGGGTCCAAGAAAATGCTCATGTTGCTCTCTGAAAATATTGGACAGAGATAAAAATCAAACCAATATTTTTAAGAGCTCATAGGTATTTATTTTGGGCATTTGGAATTAATGCATAAATATTTGCATTGAAAATATATTAGTTATATATATTAATATATGTCCAAAAATTATGCCACCTGTTGGGGAGCTCTGGAATAATATATCTAGCTCTTGCAAAAATTGGCATAAGGTAATAAAATGATTTAATATTTTATTTAAATCAAAACAAATGACAGAAATTAGAAAACAAAAATAAATAAAGAGGGAGAAGCTTACCTGGGGCTCCTCCCTGTGCAGCCCAACAGTAGCTGGCCGGCCCAGCCAGCAGGCGGCCCAGCCCGCCTCCTCCTCTGTCGTCTTCGTCCTCGACAGAGGGAGGGGAGTGTGCCCGGCGCGCGCGCGCGCCACCGCGCCACGCCACCAGCTCGCCTGCCTGCCTGCCTCCCCCCTCCTTGTCTGGATGCCCTGGAACGACGCCACACCCCCCCGTACTCTCTCACTCTCCCCCGGTTCTTCCTCTCCTCCCCCTCGCTCTCTCTCTCTCCCGCGTCCGAACGCACCCATCGCCGCCGTTCGCCATAGCCGCCGCCACCGGCCTCCCCTCGCCTTCCCGACTCGCGCAGGAGCTCCGCCCCCTCGCCCTGAAGCTCTC
>NW_025292392.1:0-1042 GCF_018294505.1 Triticum aestivum | reverse complement strand
AAAAAAAAATTTGAATTTTTTTTTGAATTTTTTTTTATTTTCAAATTCTGAATTATTTTAACCTCTAGTCTGTAATCACCACCCCTCATCACTTCTCAATTTATCCTCTAATCACCCCTCATCATTCCAAATCATCTAACTTCCCGAACGGTCACCCATCCTCCCACTCCCCCAGCCTGAGCACTCTCAACTTCCGGGTTCTATTCTCCCTCGCTCCAAGTCTGCACTTGTTGTTTTCCTGACAATAGTAAGATGTCAATCCTATTAACCTTCAGGAATTTTGCTTGAGCATGAAGTGACACATTTCACTGTTTGAGTTTGAAACTATTGTTTTAAAAAACAATAATTATTTAGTAACACTAATATTTCTTGAATAATTAGTTTGACCATAGTTTGACCACAGTTTGACCATAGTTTGACCATATTTGACCAAAATTGAAATAACTGAAATAATTATTTAGTAAAACTAATATTCTAGAATAATTAGTTTGACCATAGTTTGACCATAGTTTGCCCACTGTTTGAATTTTTTTCGATTTATTCCACTCTAGATCTTAAAAGCCCCGTAACTTTTTTTCTGTTAGGTTTTTGAGGATTTTGAAAATGTTTAACGGGGTTCCCCCGATTAAATTCGGATGTAACTTTTCGAGTAGATGATTTTTCATATAAAAAACTTTTTCATCCGAGTTAGTATGCAAAAGTTATGCCCATTTTTACAAATTTCAGAGAGATTTTGCAAATAAAGTGAAAATTCACATTTGCAAATTTTCCCAACAACTAGACCACATATCACATGGGAAACTTTTTTTATTTTATTTTTTTGATGACATTTCCATCATTTTCTTTTGTTTTTTCTAAAACTGAAAAGGCGGTCCGGGGGGGGGGGGAATTTGAAAATTGCACCATTAGTACCGGTTCGTGGCACGAACCGGTACTAATGGGCATCGCACCCTTTAGTACCGGTTCGTGCCACGAACCGGGACTAAAGGTCCCATTTCAACCGGGAGTAATGCCTTTCCGACGCCCTCGCTGCTCGAACCGG
>NW_025292391.1:0-1042 GCF_018294505.1 Triticum aestivum | reverse complement strand
AACTTGGCTAGCATGGAGATGGTGGAGAAGCTTTCTCTCACCACAAGACCACATCCACATCCTTACTACATCCAATGGTTCAACAACAGCGGCAAGGTTAAGGTAACACGTACTGTTCGTGTGCATTTTAGTATCTCTACATATGCTGATTATGTTGATTGTGATGTGGTACCTATGCAAGCATGTTCCTTATTACTTGGTAGACCATGGCAATTTGATAAAAATTCTGTACACCATGGTAGAAACAATCACTATACTCTTGTTCATAAGGATAAAAATATTACTTTGCTTCCTATGACTCCTGATTCCATTTTGAAAGATGATATTAATAGAGCTAATAAAGCACAACAGGAGAAGAATAAGAGTGAAAATCAGATTGTGGCAAAAGAATTTGAGCAACAAATGAAGCCTAATAATAAACCATCTAGTGTTGCTTCTGAAATTAAATTGAAAGGTGCATGTTTATTTGCCACCAAATCTGATATTGATGAGCTAGATTTCAGCAAATCTGTTTGCTATGCTTTTGTGTGCAAAGAGGCATTATTTTCATTCGAGGACGTGCCTTCATCTTTGCCTCCTGCTGTCACTAACATTTTGCAGGAGTTCGCTGACGTATTTCCACAAGACGTGCCACCGGGATTACCGCCTATTCGAGGGATTGAGCATCAGATTGACTTAATTCCCGGTGCTTCACTGCCAAACCGTGCACCATACCGTACCAATCCAGAGGAGACGAAGGAGATTATGCGTCAAGTACAAGAGCTTCTCGACAAAGGTTATATACGCGAATCCCTTAGTCCTTGTGCTGTTCCTATTATTCTAGTGCCGAAAAAGGATGGTACATCACGTATGTGTGTTGATTGTAGAGGCATTAATAATATTACTATTCGTTATCGTCATCCTATTCCTAGGCTAGATGATATGCTTGATGAATTGAGTGGCTCTACAATATTCTCCAAAGTTGATTTGCGTAGTGGCTACCATCAAATTCGTATGAAATTGGGAGATGAATGGAAAACAGCATTTAAAACTAAGTTTGGAT
>NW_025292390.1:0-1042 GCF_018294505.1 Triticum aestivum | reverse complement strand
AATCGCCACAACACTTACAGACTTGTGAGAGGCCGCCTACGCAAGATTTGGCGGCATGCTAGCCCCCGGAGGCCGCCGGCCACAGCCGTAGACGCGCGAAGGGCAATCCGCGTAGAGGGAATTTTTCGGATACTTCTCCATCACCAAAAATTATGAAAAAATACCATCGTTCCTATAGCACATTAGCCCACGTCGTGCAAAAAAACTCATGATTTTATCATGTTCTGAGTATTTAGTAATAATGACGCCGCATCGTTACCGCAGAATGTCTACTACCGTGTCATCGCCGTCCGTGAGACGGGGCCACGCCCCGGAGACGTGTCCCGCCTCTTCGGACATGCCACCACACCACCCCGCATGTATGAGGGCCCGGTGCGACGCTCCGGTGGAATTGCCACCCCCCCAGTGCCCCCGTCCCGCCTAACCCTGTAGCGTTTGACCACGGGATCTAGCCCTTTGACTTTTCATGGACGGGCTTTGACCAGTGGACCTCCCCACCCGGTTGTGTTAGGTCAGCCCATAGGAACACTTTGGAGCAACATCCGGGCCAGACCCACAGCAAGATCCCCTCCGTGTAGACCTGACGCGTCCGTTTCCCCCCTCCAGGTGCCAGCGGCGGCGCCGTCCGTGAGGGGGGGGCACACCCCGGACACGCGTGCCGGGCGTTTGCAACTGCCACAACACTTCCACACTTGTGAGAGGCCGCCTACGCAAGATTTGGCGGCATGCTAGCCCCCGGAGGCCACCGGCCACAGCCGTAGACGCGCGAAGGTCAATCCGCGTAGAGGGAATTTTTCGGATACGTCTCCATCACCAAAAATTATGAAAAAATACCATCATTCCTATAGCACATGTTCCCACGTCGTGCAAAAAAACTCATGATTTTATCGCGCACCGATTATTTAGTAATATTGAAGCCGCATCGTTGCCGCAGAACGTCTACTACCGTGTCATCACTGTCTGTGAGGGGGGGCCATGCCCCGGAGACGCGTCCCGCCTCTTCGGACATGCCACCACACCACGCCGCATGTATGAGGGCCCG
>NW_025292389.1:0-1042 GCF_018294505.1 Triticum aestivum | reverse complement strand
TCTTCATGAAGTTGTCACGCCAACGATTACTTCTACTTCTATGGCTAACCGTTTAGCAACAAAGTAAAGTAAATTACATGGCGTTATTCAATGACACGCAGGTCATGCAAAATAATAAAGACAACTCCTATGGCTCCTGCCGGTTGTCATACTCATCGACATGCAAGTCGTGATTCCTATTACAAGAATATGATCAATCTCATACATCACATATATCATTCATCACATCTTCTGGCCATATCATATCACATATATCACTTGCTGCAAAAACAAGTTAGACGTCCTCTAATTGTTGTTGCAAGTTTTTACGTGGTTTGTAGGTTTCTAGCAAGAACGATTTCTTACCTACGTATGACCACAACGTGATTTGCCAATTTCTATTTACCCTTCATAAGGACCCTTTTCATCGAATCCGTTCCGACTAAAGTAGGAGAGACAGACACCCCCTAGCCACCTTATGCAACTAGTGCATGTCAGTCGGTGGAACCTGTCTCACGTAAGCGTACGTGTAAGGTCGGTCCGGGCCGCTTCATCCTACAATGCCGCCGAAACAGGAAACGACTAGTAGCGGCAAGAAGAATTGGCAACATCAACGCCCACAACTTCTTTGTGTTCTACTCGTGCATAGTAACTACGCATAGGCCTGGCTCATGATGCCACTGTTGGGAATCGTAGCATAATTTAAAATTTTCCTACGCTCACCAAGATGCATCTATGGAGTCTACTAGCAACGAGGGGAAAGGAGTGGATCTACATACCCTTGTAGATCGCGAGCGGAAGCGTTCCAATGAACGTGGATGACGGAGTCGTACTCGCCGTGATCCAAATCACCGATGACCGAGTGCCGAACGGACGGCACCTCCGCGTTCAACACACGTACGGTGCAGCGACGTCTCCTCCTTCTTGATCCAGCAAGGGGGAAGGAGAGGTTGATGGAGATCCAACAGCACGACGGCGTGGTGGTGGATGTAGCGGGTCTCCGGCAGGGCTTCGCCGAGCTTCTGCGAGAGAGAGAGAGGTGTTGCAGGGGAGGAGGGAGGCG
>NW_025292388.1:0-1042 GCF_018294505.1 Triticum aestivum | reverse complement strand
TCTTATTCACCCTAGCTCTCTGTCCAGGAGTTGCAAGTAGTTTCTGGTGTTTGTAGCCTACTGGAGGCCGTGGACAGCGCTGACCGTAGGGGTGGGCTGTGATGCGGTAGGTACGTGGCCGGGTGTACCGAATACCCGTTAGGTATCTCGGGAACCCTGTTCACATCGTTCGGGGCCGTATGGGAAACCTCGGCCGGACTCCCTGCGGATGGAACCTGAATAGGCGATAAACCTGGACTAGAGGCTTAAGTGTTTAGGTAGGTCGTGGTCTACACCCACGTCGGCTTTCGCTTGAAGTCTGCCGAGCACATGTCGTGTGCAGACGCTAAGTGGTGGAAACATGTATGAAGAAGTACACCCCTGCAGGGTTAACATGATCTATTCGAATAGCCGCGTCCGCGGTAAAGGACTACTTGGTTGCCTATATAGTTCATAGACAAGTAAATGGAAACTACTAAAAGCCTCAAGATAAGTGTGAGTGCCGAGGAGGGCTCTTCCGTAGGAAGACGGAGGTGGATCCTCGGTAGTGTATTGAAGTGGTGAGTAGTGGACTCGTGTGCGCAAAACCATTTTAAGTTGGAGTATCGTAGGATAGCCTAGCCAAGAGTCAAAGCTGGCTTGCTGCAATAACTCCACCAACCCTTCTTGATAATATGCATGTATGTAGGATCTGATGTAAGTCTTGCTGAGTACCTTTGTACTCATGTTGCTATAATCTACATTTTTACAGAAGACGCTGCAACCCCTTCTGATGGGTTCTATGTAGACGTTGACATCAACGAGTAGGCTAAAGACCCAGGTGGTGACCCTGAGCTTGTGAAGGACCACGTAGTATAGAAGGCTTTCCAAGCCTCTTTTATTTTGCTAGTTGTCTGTACTCAGACAAGTTACTTCCGCTGTTGGTTTGTATGACTGTATGACTTGTATGTCGGGTCGTGAGACCCGTACCTTTGTGTATGTTATGTATGGCTCCCTGAGCCTTAAATAAAGTACTTGTGTCATAGAGTCATGTTGTGATGCTTCATTGTATTTGCACATATCG
>NW_025292387.1:0-1042 GCF_018294505.1 Triticum aestivum | reverse complement strand
AACAAAGAAGGCGGCTGCTTAAAAATATTTGTTGCACACCCAGATGTTTCAAGCCCGAAGGTTGCATAACACCAACCATCTGTTGGTTACAAAATCGAAGAAAGAGACTGAATTAGTGCAAAAGTGAGTCAAGTTTATTGTAAAAAAAACTTCCAAACTTTTGTGAGTTTTTAGTATTACTATTTTTTCTATATGAGGTGTGTATACACCATGGAACTAAAGGGTATTTGCCATTGGGCATGCTCTACCAGATTTGATGATTTACAGGTTACATACTTATATTTATACCCAATAAACTAGAATTCAAAATACATTTGAATTCTTTGGACGGTAAAATACCGAGATTTCTGAGTTTTTACAAAAACCGATTCTTCTGGTGCTTCCCAAAAAAACACCTGATATCGAAAAGGGCTTGGAAGGTAGCTGCTGGAATTACAAAGCGCTTTGTGTAACACCAAATAGAAAATTACAAGAAAAATTAGATACAAGGTTAATCACAAGTGAGTTACATTTGTAATTATTCAATATGTCTTTATATTATTTTGATATTACCAAGCTAGACCTTAATATTGGCGGCTTCCATCCCATAGATATAATACAAGTAGGAAACGTACATCACTCTTGATACAGATAGTCTCAACTAGTTATTTACACTACTTCACTGTGAATGTCATTCACTCGGATGTTCACGCATGTCTCCACCTCGACTATTAATAGAAGCTCCATGCCAAAAGTTCGCTCACTAAAATAAAGAAGAGACGTCTGTTTAAAAATATATGTTGCACGCCCAAATGCTACAAGCCCGAAGGTTGCAGAACATCAACCATCTCTGGGTTACAAAACCGAAGAAACGAGACTGAATTAGCATACCCAGTTGCATGAGCAGTTGTTGTTCGTTGGGGCTTGTGCCCTATATAAAGAACATGGATCAACCAATATATCCTCACAAACGCACAAGCACAAATTGCAGATTTGCAAGCAACGTGAGTACCTCACATACATGGCTAACTTGAAGAAGCTACTAGCTATGTTTGCTCTCTTG
>NW_025292386.1:0-1042 GCF_018294505.1 Triticum aestivum | reverse complement strand
AACTAAACTAAATAAACCCCTGTTAACCCCTGTGTCACTGACGTGTGGACCCCACACGTCAGGTTTGACCTGGACCGCCCGTTGACCTGCTGAGGTCAGCATGAGGTCATGCTGACGCCATATTTCATTTTCTGGAATTATTTTAATTCTAAATAATCAGAAAATTCCAGAAAATTATATAAACTTCTAAAATTCATAGAAAATTAACCGTAACTCCAAATTAAATAATTTATATATGAAAAATTATCAGAAAAATTCATGGAATCCATCTGTACCATTTTCATGCATGTTAGAACAACTTATAGCTGCTGTTTAGCACAAATCAAATAAAGGGCATTTAAATAATCACATATGAAGTTTGAATTTGAATCTTGTGTTCAAACCAACTTCATTTAACTTGTTGCTAGATGCATTAGCCCAAAACACATTCATTTTGCTATGTCATGAACATGCATCATATTGTGCATTGCATTGATTGTGTTCCTTTCTGTGTTGCCGGTATTTGTCCCCTCTCGATAGACGCGATACCGATGATGTGATCATTGACACTGATGAAGACTCAATGTTATCTTCAGAAGTGCCAGGCAAGCAAAACCCCCTTGTTCATTCCGATACAATCCTACTCTCTCGCTTCTGCTCTCTTTTACTGCATTAGGACAACACCGATTCATCTGTTACTTGCTGCGGTAGCTGAACCCCCTTATCCTTTGCATGACCTGTCATTGCCACAGTAAATAGATGAAACCCACTAGCATGAGTAGGAGTTGTTTGAGCCCTGTTGTGCCTACTCATTCATGTTTGTTTGTCATGCCTGCTACTGCTTAGAGTTGAGTCAGGTCTGATTCATCGGGGATGAATCAGAGGCGTGTGAACATGTCCTACTGTGTGTGAGCTAAGTGTGTGAACACGATTTGGTAAAGGTAGCGGTGAGAGGCCATGTAGGAGTACATGGTGGGTTGTCTCATTGTAGCCGTCCTCAGGAACTGAGTTCTGTGTTTGTGATCCATGATTCAGCTACTACCATACATTGGGCCCTGAAATA
>NW_025292385.1:0-1042 GCF_018294505.1 Triticum aestivum | reverse complement strand
GCGTGGTGTTGATGGAGCTGCAGTACTCCGGCAGAGCTTCGCTAAGCACTATGGAGGTTGAGGAGGTGTTGGGGAGGGAGAAGGAGGCAACCAAAGGCCGAGGCGTTCAGGTATGAAGTCCCTCCTCTCCCCCACTATATATAGGGGTGCCAAGGGGGGTGGCCGGCCCTAGGAGATCCAATCTCCTAGGGGGTGCGGCGGCCTAGGGGGGTTTCCCTCCCCCCCAAGGCACCTAGGAGGTGCCTTACCCTCCTAGGACTCTTCCCCTTCTAAACCCTAGGCGCATGGGCCTATGTGGGGCTGGTGCCCTTGGCCCATTAGGCCAAGGCGCACCCCCTTACAGCCCATGTGGCCCCCCGGGACAGGTGGACCCACCCGGTGGACCCCCGGGACCCTTCCGGTGGTCCCGGTACAATACCGATAACCCCGAAACTTGTCCCGATGCCCGAAACAAGACTTCCCATATATAAATCTTTACCTCCGGACCATTCCGGAACTCCTCGCGACGTCCGGGATCTCATCCGGGACTCCGAACAAAATTCGGGTTACTGCATATACATATCCCTACAACCCTAGCGTAAACGAACCTTAAGTGTGTAGACCCTACGGGTTCGGGAGACAAGCAGACATGACCGAGACGACTCTCCGGTCAATAACCAACAGCGGGATCTGGATACCCATGTTGGCTCCCACATGCTCCACGATGATCTCATCGGATGAACCACGATGTCGAGGATTCAATCAACCCCGTACGCTATTCCCTTTGTCTATCGATATGTTACTTGCCCGAGATTCGATCGTCGGTATCCCAATACCTCGTTCAATCTCGTTACCGGCAAGTCACTTTACTCGTACCGTAATGCATGATCCCGTGACCAGACACTTGGTCACTCTGAGCTCATTATGATGATGCATTACCGAGTGGGCCCAGTGATACCTCTCCGTCATACGGAGTGACAAATCCCAGTCTTGATCCATGTCACCCAACAGACACTTTCGGAGATACCCGTAGTCTACCTTTATAGTCACCCAGTTACGTTGT
>NW_025292384.1:0-1042 GCF_018294505.1 Triticum aestivum | reverse complement strand
GTGCGGATCTTACTCTGGTTGATCTACGAGGTTCAGTAGTATCTTGATCTGAAGTTTCATGATCATTATCATTGGCTTCCTCACTAACTGGTGTAGGTGTCACTGAAACAGTTTTCTGTGATGAACTACTTTCCAGTAAGGGAGCAGGTACAGTTACCTCGTCAAGTTCTACTTTCCTCCCACTCACTTCTTTCGAGAGAAACTCCTTCTCTAGAAATGATCCATTCTTAGCAACGAATGTTTTGCCTTCGGATCTGTGATAGAAGGTGTACCCAACAGTTTCCTTTGGGTATCCTATGAATACACATTTCTCCGATTTGGGTTCGAGCTTATCAGGTTGAAGCTTTTTCACATAAGCATCGCAGCCCCAAACTTTAAGAAACGACAACTTTGGTTTCTTGCCAAACCATAGTTCATAAGGCGTCGTCTCAACGGATTTTGATGGTGCCCTATTTAACGTGAATGTGGCCGTCTCTAAAGCATATCCCCAAAATGATAGCGGTAAATCAGTAAGAGACATCATAGATCGCACCATATCTAATAAAGTACGATTACGACGTTCGGATACACCATTACGCTGTGGTGTTCCGGGTGGCGTGAGTTGCGAAACTATTCCACAGTTTTTCAAATGTACACCAAACTCGTAACTCAAATATTCTCCTCCACGATCAGATCGTAGAAACTTTATTTTCTTGTTACGATGATTTTCAACTTCACTCTGAAATTCTTTGAACTTTTCAAATGTTTCAGACTTATGTTTCATTAAGTAAATATACCCATATCTGCTTAAATCATCTGTGAAGGTGAGAAAATAACGATATCCGCCACGAGCCTCAATATTCATCGGGCCACATACATCGGTATGTATGATTTCCAACAAATCTGTTGCTCTCTCCATAGTACCGGAGAACGGTGTTTTAGTCATCTTGCCCATGAGGCACGGTTCGCAAGTACCAAGTGATTCATAATCAAGTGGTTCCAAAAGTCCATTAGTATGGAGTTTCTTCATGCGTTTTACACCGATATGACCTAAACGACAGTG
>NW_025292383.1:0-1042 GCF_018294505.1 Triticum aestivum | reverse complement strand
TTCGTCCTAGCCAATGATGTGGCACAGGTTATCTATGTGAAGGACATGTCTACCAAACCGAGAAAAAGAAAAGATAAGGAAGCGAATACATCATACGATGAGCCAAAGCGCCACATAGTTCTTTCAGGAAAAAGGGACATCTTGGGAGTGGACGGCAAGACAGACATGTCTGAAGATTATGAAAAGTTTCATGAAATTCCTCCCTTCAATGTCAAGGCTGACCCAAGCATCCTGATAAACAATGAAGATTATCCATGGTTACGGCGCAATAAGCAAATGACACAAGCGAAGAAAAAGTGAAGACTTTCTCCCGCAACTATTATGATGATACCATGCCAAATTTGTAATAGACGAACATGCTACCATTGTCCGTTTTGTACATGCACATGCTATGTGGGTGAAATTATGATACCATCCCAACTTTCAACTTTTTCAGAGTTCATTTGAAATGCTTTCATGTCTTATGGTTCGAAACTTTGATACTTCGAAAGTGATTGTCCATTTTGTACACGAAGTGCATCAAGTTTTTGTCGTAACCCTCTCTACTTTTTGGAACATGCTATGTGGGTGAAATGATGATACCATGCCAACTTTCAACCTTTTCAGAGTTCATTTTGAAATGCTTTCCAATTTCAGAGTCATTTAGGTCAAAGAATGAATTAATAGCAAACAGAATGAACTACAAAACTTTTATGAAAATAAAAACAATCAATTAAAATATTATGTTATGATCAACTAAAATAAAACTATAATATTCTTCAATAGCAAAAAGAATATAATTTTTGTGACCTAAAATCAAACTATAAGTATTTAGTTGTAAGTATAAATAAAAAATAAATAGCAAAGAAGAAAAAAAATTCTATTTTTATAGTAAAGTTATTCATAAACTAGTGATTCACACAAATTTTTAAAAATTCAAATTTAAACTATTCAAAATTTAAAACTAATGGCACTAACAGAAAGTTTATAATTTTTGTGACCTAAAAGCAAAAAGAAATCACTAAAAAACTGTAAGTATTTAGTTGTAAGTAGAAATAAAAAA
>NW_025292382.1:0-1042 GCF_018294505.1 Triticum aestivum | reverse complement strand
GAGAGAAACTCTTTCTCCAGAAAGGACCCATTCTTGGCAACAAAGATCTTGCCTTCGGATCTGAGGTAGAAGGTGTACCCAATAGTTTCTTTTGGGTATCCTATGAAGACGCATTTTTCCGACTTGGGTTCGAGCTTTTCAGGTTGAAGTTTCTTGACATAAGCATCGCATCCCCAAACTTTTAGAAACGACAGCTTAGGTTTCTTCCCAAACCATAATTCATACGGTGTCGTCTCAACGGATTTCGACGGAGCCCTATTTAAAGTGAATGCGGCAGTCTCTAAAGCATAGCCCCAAAAGGATAGCGGTAAATCGGTAAGAGACATCATAGATCGCACCATATCTAATAGAGTGCGATTACGACGTTCGGACACACCATTACGCTGAGGTGTTCCAGGCGGCGTGAGTTGTGAAACTATTCCATATTTTCTTAAGTGTGTGCCAAACTCGTGACTCAAGTATTCTCCTCCACGATCTAATCGTAGAAACTTGATTTTCCTGTCACGTTGATTTTCAACCTCACTCTGAAATTCCTTGAACTTTTCAAAGGTTTCAGACTTGTGTTTCATTAAGTAGATATACCCATACCTACTTAAATCATCAGTGAGGGTGAGAACATAACGATAGCCACCGCGAGCCTCAACACTCATTGGACCGCACACATCAGTATGTATGATTTCCAATAAGTCGGTTGCTCGCTCCATTGTTCCTGAGAACGGAGTCTTGGTCATTTTACCCATAAGGCATGGTTCGCATGTGTCAAATGATTCATAATCAAGAGACTCTAAAAGTCCATCAGCATGGAGCTTCTTCATGTGTTTGACACCTATGTGACCAAGGCGGCAGTGCCACAGGTATGTGGGACTATCATTATCAACCTTACTTCTTTTGGTACTCACATTATGAACATGTGTAGCATCACGTTCGAGATTCATAAAGAATAAACCATTCACCATAGGAGCATGACCATAAAACATATCTCTCATAAAAATGGAACAACCATTATTCTCAGATTTAAAAGAGTAGCCATCTCGAATTAAAC
>NW_025292381.1:0-1042 GCF_018294505.1 Triticum aestivum | reverse complement strand
CACCCCGGGTTTCGTCAATCATGGAAACTGCTCAGGGACCTGAAATCAGTGAGTAATAGTCCATGAAGCGGGCCAAAATCGGCCAAAACTGCAAATGTTGATGACCGACACATAAACACACCGGTGTTCGTCGGTCGTGGAAATCACTACGTGAGCCCAAAACTGAGTTATAGTCCAAGAAACGGGCCGGAATCGGCCGAAACTGCGATTGTTGATGACCGATACGTAAGCGCACCTTGGGGTTCGACATCCATGGAAATCGCTTTGGGACCCCAAAAATGTGAGTAATAGTCCATGAAACGGCCCAGAATCGACAAAAACCACGAATGTTGATGACCGACACTTAAACGCACCATGGGGTTTGTTAATCGTGGAAATCACTCCGGGACCCCAAAACAGTCAGTAATAGTCCACGAAACGGGCCAGAATTGGCCAATACTATGAGAGTTGATGACCAACACATAAGCGCACCTTGGGGTTCAACAACTATGGAAATCGCTTCGTGACCGCAAAACGGTGAGTAATAGTCCATGAAACGGGCCAGAATCGTCAAAAACCGCGAGTGTTGACGTCTGACACGTAAACGCACCCCGGGTTTCGTTAATCATGGAAATCACTCTGGGACCCCAAAAAAGTGAGTAATAGTCCACAAAACGGGCCAGAATCGGCCGAAACTGCGATTGTCGATGAACGATATGTAAGCGCACCTTGGGGTTCGACATCCATGGAAATCGCTTTGGGACCCCAAAAATGTGAGTAATAGTCCATGAAAATGGGCCAGAATCGATAAAAACCATGAGTGTTGATGACCGACACTTAAACGCACCATGGGGTTTGTTAATCGTGGAAATCACTCCGGGACCCCAAAACAGTCAGTAATAGTCCACGAAACGGGCCAGAATTGGCCAATACTATGAGAGTTGATGACCAACACATAAGCGCACCTTGGGGTTCAACAACTATGGAAATCGCTTCGTGACCGCAAAACGGTGAGTAATAGTCCATGAAACGGGCCAGAATCGTCAAAAACCGCGAGTGTTGA
>NW_025292380.1:0-1042 GCF_018294505.1 Triticum aestivum | reverse complement strand
AGAGTGCGATTACGACGTTCGGACACACCATTACGCTGAGGTGTTCCAGGCGGCGTGAGTTGTGAAACTATTCCACATTTTCTTAAGTGCGTGCCAAACTCGTGACTCAAGTATTCTCCTCCACGATCTGATCGTAGAAACTTGATTTTCCTGTCACGTTGATTTTCAACCTCACTCTGAAATTCCTTGAACTTTTCAAAGGTTTCAGACTTGTGTTTCATTAAGTAGATATACCCATACCTACTTAAATCATCAGTGAGGGTGAGAACATAACGATAGCCACCGCTAGCCTCAACACTCATCGGACCGCACACATCAGTATGTATGATTTCCAATAAGTCGGTTGCTCGCTCCATTGTTCCTGAGAACGGAGTCTTGGTCATTTTACCCATAAGGCATGGTTCGCACGTGTCAAATGATTCATAATCAAGAGACTCTAAAAGTCCATCAGCATGGAGCTTCTTCATGCGTTTGACACCTATGTGACCAAGGCGGCAGTGCCACAAGTATGTGGGACTATCATTATCAACCTTACTTCTTTTGGTACTCACATTATGAACATGTGTAGCATCACGTTCGAGATTCATTAAGAATAAACCATTCACCATAGGAGCATGACCATAAAACATATCTCTCAAAAAAATGGAACAACCATTATTCTCAGATTTAAAAGAGTAGCCATCTCGAATTAAACGAGATCCCGATACAATGTTCATGCTCAAAGCTGGCACTAAATAACAATTATTAAGGTTTAAAACTAATCCCGAAGGGAGATGCAGAGGTAGCGTGCCGACGGCGATCACATTGACCTTGGAACCATTCCCGACGCGCATCGTCACCTCGTCCTTTGCCAGTTTCCGCTTATTCCGCAGCCCCTGCTTTGAGTTACAAATGTGAGCAACTGCACCGGTATCAAATACCCAGGAGCTACTACGGGCACTAGTAAGGTACACATCAATTACATGTATATCACATATACCTTTTGTTTTGCCGGCCTTCTTATCCGCTAAGTACTTAGGGCAGTTCCGCTTCCAGTGACCGC
>NW_025292379.1:0-1042 GCF_018294505.1 Triticum aestivum | reverse complement strand
GGGAACCCTGCTCACATCGTTTGGGGCCGTGAGCGACACCCCGGCCGGATCTCCTTGCGGATGGAACCCGAATAGGCGATAAACCTGGACTAGAGTCTTGTGTGGTTAGTCAGGTCGTGGCCGACACCCTCGCCAGGCTTCCGCTTGAAGGTTGCCGAGGTACATGACGTGTACATGGCGGTAAGTGGCGAGAGCGTGTGTGAAGAAGTACACCCCTGCAGGGTTAACATGATCTATTCGAATAGCCGGGTCCGCGGTTATGGACTTCTTGGATGCTTACATGGTACATAGACAACTTGAAGTGGATACTATAAAATGCTCAAGACAAGTGTGAGTGCTATGGATGGCCTTCTCGTAGGGAGACGGGGATGAATCCATAGTAGTGTATTGTATGGTGATTAGTGGACTCGTGTTCGTTGTTTCACCTCAAAAGTTTCTGGTAGTCGTGGAATAGGATAGCCACAGAGCCAAAGCTGGCTTGCTACAACTAAACCCCACATTACCCTCTTGATACAAATGCATGTATGATAGGATCTGATGTAAGTCTTGCTGAGTACCTTTGTACTCATGTTGCTTTATTTATGTTTTTGCAGCGGAGACTTCGGTCTTACTAGGGTTCTCATGGACTTCGACTAGTAACTAGTACCTCAGCTACGATCTTGATCGGATGTTGTAGATAGTCAGGCTCTTCAGCCTTTTTCATTTGTAGATGTCTGTACCCAGACATGTAATGCTTCCGCTTGTTGCTTGTATGCTCTGTATGATGGGTCTAGTGACCCCTGTTTGCAATAATTGCTATGACGGCTCTTCTGAGCCTTTATCTATATGAGTTGTTGAGTTATGCTGTGATGCCATGTTGTACAGCACATACTTGCATGTTATGCGTACGTGTAATGTGTATTGCTATGTGTGGGATCTGACTATCTAGTTGTTTATTCTTAGTAGCCTCTCTTACCGGGAAATGTCTCCTAGTGCTTCCACTGAGCCCTGGTAGCTTGCTACTGCTCCGGAACACTTAGGCTGGCCGGCATGTGTCCTTCTT
>NW_025292378.1:0-1042 GCF_018294505.1 Triticum aestivum | reverse complement strand
TTGTTTCATCTTGCTTGCAAAGCTGAACAGGAAATAAAACGACGTGTTGGCCACGAGGAGAACAAGCGCACGGTGCACATTCCAAGAGTTGATATGATTGTTCCTTCAACTACTAGGCATACTATGACAACCACATCCGTTGTTGTCAGGACTACATCACCTCCACCATGTGACACATCGCCCCCGAGAGTGGCTACATCATCTGAGTTGATCATAAGAGGTAATGACAAAGGTACTGATCTTCCATCTCTACATGAGAATGATGAATGCCTTGTCAATTTGAATGCACCATCTGATGAGCTACCCACTACTTTGATCACACCACCTATTTTAGAGGACTACGTTGATAATTTGACTTTGCCATGTGATCAAACAACTGAAATACCAACATTTTTGAGTGCACCCATTGAATTAACTATTGATGCAAAAGAACCAATGTTTAATCATTTTGATATGACCTGTAATCTTGGTGATGATTCTGTGTTGAATGACTTATTGCATGTTTGCTTATTTAAGCATGTTGTAGCATGTAAATTTGATACAAGTAAGGTTTATTCACCAATGTTGGGATGGTTTAATGATGAACATTGTCAATCTTTTGAAATGAATAAGAGCTTCACTTATATGTGCAAACTGAGTTGCAATATTTTCATGCCTTCTACTTCTTGTGCTAATTTTTTGGCTTTAGATTTGATGAACTATGCAAGTTACTCATCTATTCATGTGTCATATATGCAAAAATCAAGGGAAGTAAAAATGGATGACATATACATATACAACATGTACACCTTGTCTCTTTTGTTAGCCACATTTCAGATTAAGCAACGCCGAGGACGGCTTTATTTTCAAGAAGGGGAGGATGATGAGGACATGACTACCTTGGATATGACCAAAAATATTGCATATATGCATATTTGTCAGGTGATTTCTAGTGCAAACTATTCAATAATCTATTTATGTTATCCAGAACAAAAATACTTCACACACTTTTGTTTTTTGTCTAATTGCAGGTGTATGGGACATTTGTACAATCCACATATGA
>NW_025292377.1:0-1042 GCF_018294505.1 Triticum aestivum | reverse complement strand
GATAGATAAAAAAGACAAGATGCTGAGTCACCCTAAGGATGCGAGCCAGTGGCAAGCATTGAACTTCGAATACCCAGAATTTGGGAACGATCCAAGGAACATCGTGCTGGGCGCGAGCACCGATGGAGTCAATCCGTTTGGCAGCCAGAGAAGCACACATAGCACCTGGCCTGTGTTTGTGTGGATGTACAACCTTCCCCCCTGGTTGTGCATGAAGAGGAAGTACATTCACATGAGTATGCTAATTGAAGGGCCGAAACAACCAGGGAACGACATCAATCTGTATCTGGGGCTGCTGAAAGAGGAGCTTGACACGCTGTGGAAAACGCCAGCCAATACGTGGGACGCCGCAGAGAAAGAATATTTCCCTATGAGAGCCGCACTGCTCACGACGGTGCACGACTATCTTGGTTACGGATATCTTGCGGGGCAGGTAGTCCACGGATTTTCTGGATGCGTAAGGTGCATGGATGACACAATGTATCGTCAGCTAGATAGAGATCCGGGTCTTCGAAAACCGTGTTCATGGGACATCGAAGGTGGCTTCGCGACGATGACCCGTGGAGGAAACGCAAGGATCTGTTCGATGGTGAAACCGAACCTCGAAAACGCCCATGTACGAGGAAGTAGACAAGCTGTTGAAAAATTGGAAAGACTGCCCACTGCCGGGAAAGAAGCAAAAGGCGCCAGAGCCGGGAAAGAAGCGAAAGGTGCCAGAGCCGCTGCTGAAGGTATGGAAAACGAGGTCTGTTTTCTGGGACTTGCCGTACTGGAAGATCCACCGTGTGCCTCACAGCCTTGATGTCATGCATATCACGAAGAACGTGTGCGAGAGTCTGCTTGGTACCCTGCTCAACATGCCAGAGAGGACCAAAGATGGGCCGAAAGCAAGGGCAGACTTGAAATCAATGGGCATCAGGCAGGAGCTTCACGCTATATATGATGATGATGATGATGATGATGATGATGATGATGATGATGATGATGATGATGAGGCGAAGCAGGACACAGAAAGTCGTCGCAAAGGCAAAAAGGCCAAGAA
>NW_025292376.1:0-1042 GCF_018294505.1 Triticum aestivum | reverse complement strand
ATTTTCCGTGAATTTTAGCATGACTTTGCTAAAAATAGGACATATGGGGTACTTGTGACTAATGCATGGGCCGGGGTATCTTAGTAGTTAATTAAGTAGGATCAAGTGCCCCGGCGTACTTGTGACTAATGCATGGCTTTTAGGGTGCCTCGGTGTCGATAAAAACCGAAATGATGAAAGCTTAGGCTTTTAGGGTGCCTCGGCGTCGAAAAACCCTCAATGATAAAAGCTTAGCTTTTAGGATGCCTCGGTGTCGACAAACCCTAAATGATGAGACCATGATCTTGTTCCTTGACAATAACCAACTTTTTGACCAAACTTTGTTCCTATTTAGAGAGAAACATGGCCAACAACGATGAGGCCGGGGGTTCGAGCGTCAAGCCATTCTGGATGCTGTCCCAGGAGATGGAGGAACAACCTCACTTGTATGAGGACGCCGCCTTCCCCACCGATCCTGAGACCACTGATGGTACCGCCGAGGATGACCCCATTGATGCCACCACTGATGGTGCCGCCGAGGATGCCACCACTGATGGTGCCGCCGAGGATGCCACCACTGATGATGGGGGCGCACGCACAAATGGCAGCCAACCGAAGAGGCAACGGAAGGACCGGCGCCCGACCGTGCTCCGCACCCTCAAGGAGGAAGTTACTGAAGTGGACTCCGACGGGAATCCAACGGCGCCCGAACGAATAGTCAAGGGGTACTCGCTTCAGCTCGGGTGCATTCTCCGGAGCACCGTCTCGATCAACACCGAGAACCTGAGGCATCCTGACCGAGGGAATTTGCGCAACCTCCTCTTCACGAAGCTGCACGAACGATACAAGTTCCCCGCTGAATTTGAAAACACAAGCCTCAAAGGGAATAAAGTGAACAATGCTGCCCTCACGAAGATGAGCAAGGCCCTGTCTACTTGGAAAAGCAATGTGAAGAGAATGGTCGAGAAAGGTGAGAGTTATGAGAAGATCAAGGAGAAAAATCCTTCGATCACCGAAGATGACTACAATGACTTCAAGATCAATTGCTCGAGCACCGCAAACT
>NW_025292375.1:0-1042 GCF_018294505.1 Triticum aestivum | reverse complement strand
TGCAAAAACAAGTTAGACGTCCTCTAATTGTTGTTTGCAAGTTTTACGTGGCTGAAGTAGGGTTCTAGCAAGAACGTTTTCTTACCTACGTGAAACCACAACGTGATTTGTCAACTTCTATTTACCCTTCATAAGGACCCTTTTCATCGAATCCGCTTCAACTAAAGTAGGAGAGACAGACACCCGCCAGCCACCTTATGCAACTTGTGCATGTTAGTCGGTGGAACCGGTCTCACGTAAGCGTACGTGTAAGGTTGGTCCGGGCCGCTTCATCCCACAATACCGCTGAAGCAAGATAAGACTAGTAGCGGCAAGAAAGTTGACAAATCTATGCCCACAACCAATTGTGTTCTACTCGTGCAAGAAGAACTACGCATAGACCTAGCTCATGATGCCACTGTTGGGGAACGTTGCAGAAAACAAAAATTTTCCTACTCGTTTCACCAAGATCATCTAGGAGTTCATCTAGCAACGAGTGAATAGATGCATCTACATACCTTGTAGATCGCGAGCGGAAGCGTTCAAAGAACGGGGATGATGTAGTCGAACACGACGTGATTCGAATCACCGGAGATCCTAGCACCAAACGGACGGCACCTCCGCGTTCAACACACGTACGGAACAGCCACGTCTCCTCCTTCTTGATCCAGCAAGGGAGGGAGGAGAGGTTGAGGGAGATGGCACCAGCAGCAGCACGACGGCGTGGTGTTGATGGAGCTGCAGTACTCCGGCAGAGCTTCGCTAAGCAATAAAGAGGTGGAGGAGGTGTTGGGGAGGGAGAAGGAGGCAACCAAAGGCCAAGGACTCAAGGTATGAAGTCCCTCCTCTCCCCCACTATATATAGGGGTGCCAAGGGGGGGTGGCCGGCCCTAGGAGATCCAATCTCCTAGGGGGTGCGGCGGCCAAGGGGGGTTTCCCTCCCCCCAAGGCACCTAGGAGGTGCCTTCCACTAGTAGGACTCCTCCCCCTTGGAAACCCTAGGCGCATGGGCCTAGTGGGGCTGGTGCCCTTGGCCCAAGCAGGCCAAGGCGCACCCCCTACA
>NW_025292374.1:0-1042 GCF_018294505.1 Triticum aestivum | reverse complement strand
TGGAAATCACTCCGGGACCCCAAAACAGTCAGTAATAGTCCACGAAACGGGCCAGAATTGGCCACTACTATGAGAGTTGATGACCAACACGTAAGCGCACCTTGGGGTTCAACAACTATGGAAATCGCTTCGTGACCGCAAAACGGTGAGTAATAGTCCATGAAACGGGCCAGAATCGTCAAAAACAGCGAGTGTTGATGTCTGACACTTAAACGCACCCCGGGGTTCGTTAATCATGGAAATCACTCTGGGACCCCAAAAAAGTGAGTAATAGTCGACAAAACGGGCCAGAATCGGCCAAAACTGTGACTGTTAATGACCGACATTTAAGCGCACCTTGGGGTTCAATAACTATGGAAATCGCTTTGGGATCCCAAAACGGTGAGTAATAGTTCACGAAACGGGTCAGAATGGGCCAAAACTGTGAGGGTTGACGACGGGCACGTAAACGCACCCCAGGGATCGTCAATCATGGAAATCGCTCCGGGACCCCACAACGGTGAGTAACAGTGCAGAAAACGTACCAGAATCGGCCAAAATTGTGAGTGTTGATGACCGACACGTAAATGCACCCCGGTGTTCATCAATCGTGGAAATCACTTCGGGACCCCAAAACTGAGTAATTGTCCAGGAAACGGGCCAGAATCGGCCTAATCTGCGAGTCTTGACGACCAGCACGTAAGCACATCTTGGGGTTCGACAAGCATCGAAATCGCTTTGGGACTGCAAAACCGTGAGTAATAGTCCATGAAAGAGCCCTGAATCGGTAAAACCTAGGGTTATTGATCAACGATACATAAACGCACCCCGGGTTTCGTCAATCATGGAAATTGCTCAGGGACCTGAAATCAGTGAGTAATAGTCCATGAAGCGGGCCAAAATCGGCCAAAACTGTAAATGTTCATGACCGACACATAAACACACCGGTGTTCGTCAGTCGTGGAAATCACTACGTGAGCCCAAAACTGAGTTATAGTCCAAGAAACGGGCCGGAATCGGCCGAAACTGCGATTGTTGATGACCGATACGTAAGCGCACCTTG
>NW_025292373.1:0-1042 GCF_018294505.1 Triticum aestivum | reverse complement strand
GACTGCCCGGACCCAAAAACTGGAAACGGGTCAAAAAAAACTTCCTATAATGGCACCTGTCTCAAAACACTCAGAAACACCTAAAAATAGGATAGCCAGAAATTTTTTCGAAAAATGCGTTTTCGAAAAATTTTGGGCCTAAACGGAGCGTGGCTACCCGACTCTTTTTTTTTTCCGAAACCTACTCCGGCAAGGAAACACGAATCGGAATCTAGATTGATCCCGAAAACAAACCTAATAAGCAAGGAACTCGGATTGGTGGTGGATATATGGTGGTGGTATATGGCAGCGGTGGTAGTATATGGATATGGATCGGTGGTGGTATATGGACACGGATTGGTGGTGGTATATGGATACGGATTCGGAGCGGTGGTGGTAGATGGCAGGGCGATGATGATGGTGCGGCGACGGCGTGACAACTTGTGAACAGAACTCGAAACTCTAAAAGACTAGACGCTAAGACCAGCAACTGAACACGACGATGCAACCGCAAATTCAACAAAGCAAATACAGAAAAGATTATGCAAAGGCTCAGATTGGTTCGGATGGGATGAACTAACCCTAATTTTTTTTTGGCTTTTTCGTGGACTGTAGGTATGAAGAACAGACTCGATCTAAACTACGAAAAACTGTAAAATCTCACCGAGCAACCTGGAAATCTGATACCACTTGATAGAGGCAAAGGTGTCCCGTCTTTCGATGAGATGATGGATATCGCTTTGGTGGAAGTCGACTTTGACGATCCGACTACGAACGTGCGAGGACGTCGCGCCTTAGCAATCGCTAAACCAACTCCGAGAGGTTATTGACCACGCCGGAGCACGATCAACCTGACCACGAGGGTCTGTTTCCTGCGAGCAAACGAAGAACAAGCAAGAAACTGAGATTGCAATCTGGATATTGCGAATATAAGATGAAAGCTTTATTGATCAAGGTGGGGTTCTGTGACGCCTTTGTCTGGTCGTTGAACACAAACGAAGTACGCGAAGTTGCAGCTATGGCGAACTTTTAATCTAAACAAAACCCAAAGTCTAAACGATGC
>NW_025292372.1:0-1042 GCF_018294505.1 Triticum aestivum | reverse complement strand
AGAGAGAGAGAGAATTTTTTAACTAGTTAATTAACAAAAAAAACGGTAAAATTTGATAATTAACAAAAACGGTAAATAACTTAGTTTAACAAAAACGGTAAATAACTTAAAACTTGATAATTAACAAAAAAACCCGTAAAATTTGATAATTAACAAAAAAAACGTATATACGGAGAGGGGCGGCGAGGGGGGCGGCGATGCGCGCGGTGTTTTTTTAGGGATCGAGAGGGGACGGCGAGGGTTATAAATGTGTTGTCCTCGCCTCCCCTCTCCGTGACGCCGTCGTCTGCCGCCCCGTCTCGCGCTCTACCGCGACACCCTCTCCCACCCCTTCCTCGCCCCCTCCTTTTGCCACCGCCCTTTCGCCACCGCCACCGCCACCGCCCCCCTTCTTCACTTAATTAATTTGTTTTACTACATGTTTTCAGGACTGACATAATGGCGGACGATAGAGCTGACCCGATTATGGACAACTATGATCCGGACGGTGAAGCACATATGTTCGGCATCATAAACGGCGATATTCTATATGTGCCGACCGGAGCAGAAGAAGATGATATCTCTTCTTATCTAAACCTTGACGGTGAAGATGAAGGGCGCCGTCAGCAAGATGATGCCGAACAAACGTCGATAAACGACGATCTTCAAATGGAAGTAGCAACCACCTCCGGCGCCGAGGTATATATATACATTGAGCCTCTGGTGATACAAACTAACTGATTTGAATAAATATGTGTGTACTAACGCGCGCGACTCTTTCTTATTTTAGCCCTCGGCCGGATCGTCGAAACAATCGAGTACGTCGTCAAAGCGTGGCGCAACCAAGACGATGAAACAAGGAGAAACATGCACCATCGAGGTTGTCGACAGTGCAACCGGCAGGCCGCTGGAGCCCCGCAAGAACGCCACCAAGTTTGTCAGCCAATGCGGAGCCATTGTTAGAGACAACGTCTCGATCACCGTCCAGGAGTGGAATGAGCCAAAGAAGGCACGAATTGATGGTTTCACTTTTGTCGATAAGAGAACAAAAAAAGATTGCTTC
>NW_025292371.1:0-1042 GCF_018294505.1 Triticum aestivum | reverse complement strand
CGATAACCCTTAGCGACAAGTCGAGCTTTATAGATGGTAACATTACCATCTGCGTCCGTCTTCTTCTTAAAGATCCATTTGTTTTCTATCGCTCGCCGATCATCGGGCAAGTCTGTCAAAGTCCATACTTTGTTTTCATACATGGATTCTATCTCGGATTTCATGGCTTCAAGCCATTTGTTGGAATCCGGGCCCGCCATTGCTTCTTCATAGTTCGAAGGTTCATTGTTGTCTAACAACATGATTTCCAGGACAGGGTTGCCGTACCACTCTGGTGCGGAACGTGTCCTTGTGGACCTACGAAGTTCAGCAGTAACTTGATCCGAAGTACCTTGATCATTATCATGGTTTTCCTCTTCAGTTGGTGTGGGCATCACAGGAATGGTTTCCTGTGCTGCGTCACTATCCCGCTCAAGAGGTAGTACTTCATCAAGTTCTACTTTCCTCCCACTTAATTCTTTCGAGAGAAACTCTTTTTCCAGAAAGCATCCGTTCTTGGCAACAAAGATCTTGCCTTCGGATCTTAAGTAGAAGGTATACCCTATAGTTTCCTTAGGGTATCCTATGAATACGCATTTTTCCGACTTGGGTTCGAGCTTTTCAGGTTGAAGTTTCTTGACATAAGCATCGCATCCCCAAACTTTTAGAAACGACAGCTTAGGTTTCTTTCCAAACCATAATTCATACGGTGTCGTCTCAACGGATTTAGATGGTGCCCTATTTAAAGTGAATGTAGCTGTCTCTAGAGCGTATCCCCAAAATGATAGCGGTAAATCGGTAAGAGACATCATAGACCGCACCATATCCAATAGAGTGCGATTACGACGTTCGGACACACCGTTTCGCTGAGGTGTTCCAGGCGGCGTGAGCTGTGAAACGATTCCACATTTCTTTAAGTGTGTACCAAATTCGTGACTTAAGTATTCTCCTCCACGATCTGATCGTAAGAATTTTATCTTTCGGTCACGTTGATTCTCCACCTCATTCTGAAATTCCTTGAACTTTTCAAAGGTCTCAGACTTGTGTTTCATTAAGTAGACAT
>NW_025292370.1:0-1042 GCF_018294505.1 Triticum aestivum | reverse complement strand
GTTTCATGGACTATTACTCATCGTTTTGGGGTCCCAAAGCCATTTCCATGGTTGTCGAACTCCAAGGTGCGCTCATGTTTCGGTCATCAACAATCACAGTTTGGGTCAATTCTTGCCCGTTTCTTGGACTAATACCCTATTTTGGGGTCTCGGAGTCATTTCCACGATTGACGAACCCCAGGATGCGTTTACGTGTCGATCATCAACACTCACATATTCGGTCGAATCGTGTCCGTTTCGGGCACTATTACTCAGTGTTTTGGGGACCCAGAGCGATTTCCACGATTGATGAACCCCGGGTGCGTTTATGTGTCCATCGTCAACACTCCCAGTTTTGTCCAATTCTGACCTGTTTCATGGACTATTACTCACCGTTTTTGGGTCCCAAAATAATTTCCATAGTTGCGGAACTCCAAGGTGTGCTTACGTGTTGGTCATCAACACTCGCAGTTTTGGCCGATTCTGGCCCGTTTCATGGACTATTACTCGCCGTTTTGGGGTCCCAACGCGATCTCCATTGTTGTCGAACTCCAAGTTGCGGTTACGTGTCGGTCAACAAGAATCACAGTTTGGGCCGATTCTGGCCCGTTTCTTGGACTATAACTTTATTTTGGGGTCTCGGAGTCATTTCCACGATTGAGGAACCCCGGGGTGCGTTTACGTGTCGGTCATCAACACTCACATATTCGGCCGATTCTAGTCCGTTTCATGCACTATTACTCAGCGTTTTGGGGACCCAGAGCGATTTCCACGATTGATGAACCCCGGGTGCATTTATGTCCGTCGTCAACACTCACTGTTTTAACCAATTCTGACTTGTTTCATGGACTATTACTCACCGTTTTGTGGTCCCGAAGCGATTTCCATAGTTGTTGAACACCAAGATGTGCTTACGTGTTGGTAATCAACACTCGCAGTTTTGCCGATTCTGGCCCGTTTCATGGACTATTACTCACCGTTTTGGCGTCCCAAAGCGATTTCCATGGTTGTCGAACTCCAAGGTGCGCTCATGGGTCAGTCATCAACAGTCACAGTTTGGGTC
>NW_025292369.1:0-1042 GCF_018294505.1 Triticum aestivum | reverse complement strand
AACCATCAACGATTGGCCTGCTCTTAGTAACCTTTCGGGACTGTCAAATAAGGGATACAATGCATGCACGCACTGCTTACATGAGACTGAAAGTGTACATTTGCCAAATTGTAAGAAGAACGTGTACCTTGGGCATCGTCGATTTCTTCCGAAAATTCATCCAGTAAGAAAGAAAGGCAAGCATTACAACGGCAAGGCAGATCACCGGCCGAAGCCTGCGGAACGCACTGGTGCTGAGGTATTTGATATGGTCAAGGATTTGAAAGTCATCTTTGGAAAGGGTCCTGGCGGACAATCAGTTCCGAAGGGAGCTAACGGGCACGCAGCCATGTGGAAGAAGAAATCTATATTCTGGGAGCTAGAATATTGGAAAGTCCTAGAAGTCCGCTCTGCAATCGACGTGATGCACGTTACGAAGAATATTTGCGTGAACCTCCTAAGCTTCTTGGGCGTGTATGGGAAGACAAATGATACAAAGAAAGCACGGCAGGACCAGCAACGTTTGAAAGACCCTGATGACCGGCATCCGGAATGGTTTCAAGGTCGTGCCAGTTATGCTCTGACCAAAGAAGAGAAGGTCATCTTTTTTGAATGCCTGAGCAGTATGAAGGTCCCGTCTGGATTCTCGTCCAATATAAAGGGAATAATAAACATGGCGGAGAAAAAGTTCCAAAACCTGAAGTCTCACGACTGCCACGTGATTATGACGCAATTGCTTCCGATTGCTTTGAGGGGGCTCCTGCCGGAAAATGTTCGAGTAGCCATTGTGAAGCTATGTGCATTCCTCAATGCAATCTCTCAGAAGGTAATCAATCCAGAAGATCTACCACGGTTACAGAACGATGTGATCCAATGTCTTGTCAGTTTCGAGTTGGTGTTCCCGCCATCCTTCTTCAATATTATGACGCACCTCTTGGTTCACCTAGTCGAAGAGATTTTCATTCTCGGTCCTGTATTTCTACACAATATGTTCCCCTTCGAGAGGTTCATGGGAGTATTAAAGAAATATGTTCGTAACCGTGCTAGGCCAGAAGGAAGCATC
>NW_025292368.1:0-1042 GCF_018294505.1 Triticum aestivum | reverse complement strand
CATTATTTATGGCCCAAAGAATTTGTTATACATTCTGATCATGAATCTTTGAAACATATTAAAAGTCAAGCTAAACTGAATCGTAGACATGCTAAATGGGTTGAATTCATTGAGACTTTTCCTTATGTCATTAAACACAAGAAGGGAAAAGAAAATGTTATTGCTGATGCATTGTCTCGCCGCTATACTATGCTTTCACAACTTGACTTCAAAATATTTGGTTTGGAGACCATCAAAGATCAATATGTGCATGATGCTGATTTTAAAGATGTAATGCAGAATTGTAAAGAAGGAAGAATGTGGAACAAGTTCGTCGTTAACGATGGATTTGTGTTTCGTGCTAACAAGCTATGCATTCCAGCTAGCTCCGTTCGTCTTTTGTTGTTGTAGGAGGCGCATGGAGGAGGATTAATGGGACACTTTGGCGTGAAGAAGACGGAGGACGTACTTTGATAGAGGCGGGGTGTCCCGATCTTTCGATGAGATGGTAACTATCGATTTGGTGGAGACGACTTTGACGATCCGACTACAAACGTGCACGACGTTGCGCCTTAGCAATCGCTAAACCAGTCTCCAGAGGTTATTGACCACGCCGGTGCACGATCAACCTGACCACGAAGGTCTATTCCTGCAAGCAATCGAAGAACGAGCAAGAATATGATAAAAGCAATCTGAATATTGCAAATATGTATGAAGTATTGATAAAGGTGAGGATCCGTAAGCGGTCTTGGTCTGGTCGTTGGACACAAACGAAGTACACGAAGTTGCAATGGCTAACTTTTAACTAAACAAATCCCAAGGAAAAGCTACTAGATGGATCTACTTATATAGGAGCAAGGGGTGGCGGCCAAGGAGGTGGGAGGACGTCCCAAGGCAGCCTAAAACTAAATCTAGGTCGTACAAGGCCAATGGGCCCAAGTGGAGGTGATGTAACACCTTTGGACTTGTAGTTTGACTCGGATTCTGCTGCAGCATCAGATTGTTTCGTCCACAACTCAACGCTCCGGACGAATTTAAAGGTGATTCCGATTGGGTTGGAAAG
>NW_025292367.1:0-1042 GCF_018294505.1 Triticum aestivum | reverse complement strand
TATATTACTTACACGTGCGTTTTGTTTTGCAAGCGGCGCGAAAAAAATTAAAAAGGGAATGCAACACGAGGACTTCCCAGGAGGTCACCCATCCTAGTACTACTCTCGCCCAAGCACGCTTAACTTCGGAGTTCTGATGGGATCCGGTGCTTTAGTGCTGGTATGATCGCATCCGACATGTTACCCCGGTCTTCGTCCCTTATCCTTGCCCCTCCCAGCTCCACTACAAAGACGATTGCACATTGCTTTGGCCGCTCCCTCTCAACTACGGAGACGAGTTTAACGCGGTTTCCACCCCTCCCTGTCAACCGCACTAGTGCACGCTTGCCGCGCCACAACGCCGACGCTGGACCCGTGAATCGTGAGCACCCAGCTATGACTTACCGCACTCGTGCAAAATAATAAAACACGGTAAATATATTACTTACACGTGCGTTTTGTTTTGCAAGCGGCGCGAAAAAAATTAAAAAGGGAATGCAACACGAGGACTTCCCATGAGGTCACCCATCCTAGTACTACTCTCGCCCAAGCACGCTTAACTTCGGAGTTCTGATGGGATCCGGTGCTTTAGTGCTGGTATGACTTACCGCACTCGTGCGAAATAATAAAACACGGTAAATATATTACTTACACGTGCGTTTTGTTTTGCAAGCGGCGCAAAAAAAATTAAAAAGGGAATGCAACACGAGGACTTCCCAGGAGGTCACCCATCCTAGTACTACTCTCGCCCAAGCACGCTTAACTTCGGAGTTCTGATGGGATCCGGTGCTTTAATGCTGGTATGATCGCATCCGACATGTTACCCCGGTCTTCGTCCCTTATCCTTGCCCCTCCCAGCTCCACTACAAAGACGATTGCACATTGCTTTGGCCGCTCCCTCTCAACTACGGAGACGAGTTTAACGCGGTTTCCACCCCTCCCTGTCAACCGCACTAGTGCACGCTTGTCGCGCCACAACGCCGACGCTGGACCCGTGAATCGTGAGCACCCAGCTATGACTTACCGCACTCGTGCAAAATAATAAAACACGGTAAATATATTA
>NW_025292366.1:0-1042 GCF_018294505.1 Triticum aestivum | reverse complement strand
CTAACAGGACTCCGATATTCATCGCGTGACATTTCCCCGAAGGGACAGACACAGGAACGAAGAAGGACACATGCCGGCCAGCCTAAGTGTTCCGGAGCAGTAGCAAGCTACCATGGCTCGGTGGAAACACTAGGAGACATTTCCCGGTAAGAGAGGCTACTAAAGATAAACAACTAGATGGTCAGATCCCACACATACCAAGCATTTCAATAGCATACACACAATATGCTCGATATGTGCAAGTACAACATGGCATCACAACATGACTCTACGACTCAAGTAATTTATTCAATAGGCTCCGAGGAGCGAGATATTACAAACATGGGTCTCATGACCCAACAATCAGAGCATACAAGTCAAAGCACAAGCGGAAGCTATCATGTCTGGGTACAGACATTTATAACTGAAAAGGGCTGAGAAGCCTGACTATCTACCAGATCCTGCCGAGGGCACAAGATCGTAGCTGAGGTAACAAGCTAAACGTCGAAGACCACGCGGAAATACTAGTGAGACTGAAGTCTCTCTGCAAAAACATAAAATAGGCAAACGTGAGTACAAATGTACCCAGCAAGACTTACATCAGAACTATCTACATATGCATCATTATCAACAAAGGGGATGGAGGGGTTTAACTGCAGCAAGCCAGCTTTGACTCGGTGGCTATCCTGAACTACGACTGCAATGTAACTCTTTTGAGGTGGCGCACACGAGTCCACATATTCACCATATCAATACACCACTATGGATCCGCTCCCGTCTCCCTACGAGAACGCCATCCATAGCACTCACGCTTATCTTGCGCATTTTAAAGTATCCACTTTCACTTGTCTATGAACTGATATAAGCAACCCAGAAGTCCTTTTCCGCGGACACGGCTATTCGAATAGATTAGGTTAACCCTGCAGGGGTGTACTTCTTCACACACGCTCTCACCACTTACCGCCGTTTACACGACATGTACTCGGCAACCTTCAAGCGGAAGCCCAACGTGGGTGTCGGCCACGACCTACCTAATCACCTAAGTCTCTAGTCCAGGTTTATC
>NW_025292365.1:0-1042 GCF_018294505.1 Triticum aestivum | reverse complement strand
TACTACACGCATGCTCCTAGGGGGATGGATTGGTAGGAAAAGACCATCGCTCGTCCCCGACCGCCACTCATAAGGATGCACAAGCTAGGTACACTTCATGTTTCAAATTTGTTACACAACTTTAACCATACGTGCATGCTACGGGATTTGCAAACTTCAACACAAGTATTTCTCAAATTCATAATCACCCAACTAGCACAACTTTGATATTATCACCTCCATATCTCAAAACAATTATCAAGCATCAAACTTATCTTAGTATTCAACTCACTCAAAAGAAAGTTTCACATATCTTGAATACCAAGTATATTAACATTAAGCAATTTACCATGCTATTAAAGACTCTCAAAATAATCTAAGTGAAGCATGAGATATCAATAGTTTCTTTAAAACAAATCCACCACCATGCTCTAAAAGATCTAAGTGAAGCACTAGAGCAAAAATTATCACGCTCAAAAGATATAAGTGAAGTACTATGAGCAAAACTATCAAGGTCAAAAGATATAAGTGAAGCACATAGAGTATTCTAACAAATTCCAAATCATGTATGGCTCTCTCAAAAGATGTGTACAGCAAGTATGATTATGGTAAACTAACAAGCAAAGACACAAATAATACAAGACAATCCAATCAAAACACATATCATGTTGGTGAATAAAAATATAGCTCCAAGTAAATTACCGATGGAAGTGGACGAAAGAGGGGATGCCTTCCGGGGCATCCCCGAGCTTTGACTTTTTGGTGTCCTTGGATTATCTTGGGGGTGACATGGGCATACCCAAGCTTAGGCTCTTGCCACTCCTTGTTCCATAATCCATCAAAAGAATTCACCCAAAACTTGAAAACTTCACAACACAAAACTCAACAGAAATCTCGTGAGCTCCGTTAGAGAAAGAAAACAAAATACTACTTCAAGGTACTGTAGTGAACTCATTCTTTATTTATATTGGTGTTAAACCTACTGTATTCCAACTCCTCTATGGTTTATAAACTAATTTACTAGCCATAGATTCATCAAAATAAGCAAACAACACACAAAAAA
>NW_025292364.1:0-1042 GCF_018294505.1 Triticum aestivum | reverse complement strand
TTATGTTTTTCTTCTGTTTGCTTTTTTCTTCTGTTTTTCTTTTTTCTTCTGTTTTTTTCTTCTGTTTTTTTCTTCCTTTTCCCTTCTTTCTTCTTCTTCCTTTTTCCTTTTAAAATCAGAAAAATGAAACTAATTCATTTTAAAATCTTAAAAATACAATTATATATCAAAAAAATCAGAAAAATAAATCTAATTCATTTTAAAATCCCTTGAAGGTTTGACAAAAGGTTTCATTTTAAAATCCAAATTCTCCCTCTCCTTGTCAGTTTCGCAGCGTCTCCGTGCATCAGCAATGGTCCGACCAAGATCATCAGCGGGCTCATCATGTGCCTCTTCTTCACCTTCACCTAACCCTTCCCCACCTTCAGCATCATCCTCCATGAAAGTATCACTGAAATGATCATGATAGTTGTCATCGATATCATCCCCTTCTTCATCTTCTTCCATTCTAACCCCTCTTTCTCCATGCTTGGTCCAACAATTATAGCTTGGCATGAAACCGTGCCGAAGCAGGTGCATGTGAACGTCTCTTGAGGAGGAGTAACCCTTCTGGTTCTTACAGACAGCACATGGACAAATAATAAAACCTTGCTGCTTGTTCGCATTTGCCACTACGAGGAAATCTTTCAAACCCGTAGTGAACTCGCCGGAGACTCGGGGACCGTACATCCATTGCCGATTCATCTGCATTATTATTATATAAAGTATATAATTAACCATCATGCATTTGTTAAACTAACTAGCTAGAAATAATACAAATTAAACAATGAACTACACACATGCATATTTTATCAATGACACATGAAAGGTTCAAGTTGCTAACCGCGATCGCGGAGGAAAAATAAATGAGAAAGCTCAAGTGTGGCTCGGACACTTCATATCATGTTTGTTTCAGGCTCTCGGGCATTTCATCAAACACCTTGTGTGCATAGGAGGAACCAAAAGCAAACCCACCACCCCCTTCTGAAAATTGTGAAGTGAGCTGAGTGAAGTGAAGTGAGCTGAGTCCTATATATAGGGATGGGCCTTTAGTCCCGGTTGG
>NW_025292363.1:0-1042 GCF_018294505.1 Triticum aestivum | reverse complement strand
AAAAAAGGTGAGTAATAGCCCATGAAACGGGCCAGAATCGGCCAAAACCAAGGTGCTGGCGACTGACACGTAAAGGCACCACGGGGTTCGTCAATCGTTGAAATCACTCCGGGACCCCAAAACAGTGATTAATAGTACAAGAAGCGGGCCAGAAACGGCCAAAACTGTGAGTGTTGATGACCGACACATAAACGAACCTTGGGGTTCAGCAACTATGGAAATCACTCCGGGAACCTAAAATGGTAAGTAATAGTCCATGAAAAGGGCCAGAATCAGTCAAAACCGCGAGTGCTGATGACCGACACGTAGACGCACCACGGGGTTCGTCAATCGTTGAAATCACTCCAGGAGCCCAAAATAGTGAGTAATAGTCCAAGAAGCAGGCCAGAATCGGCGAAAACTGTGAGTGTGGATGACCGACATGTAAACGTACCTTGGGGTTCAACAACTATGGAAATTGCTTCGGGACCCCAAAACAGTGAGTAATAGTCCATGAAACGGGCAAGAATTGGCCAAAACCGCGAGTGCTGATAACCGACACGTAAAGCACCACGGGGTTCATCAATCGTTGAAATCACTCCGGGACCCCAAAACAGTGAGTAATAGTCCAAGAAGCGGCCAGAATCGGCCAAAACTGTGAGTCTTGATGACCGACACGGAAACGCACATTGGGGTTCAACAACTATGGAAATCGCCTTGGGACCCAAAAATGGTGAGTAATAGTCCATGAAATGGGCCAGAATCGGCTAAAACCGCGAGTGCTGATGACCGACACGTAAACGCACTACGGGGTTCGTCAATCGTTGAAATCACTCAGGGACCGCAAAACAGTGAGTAATAGTCCAAGAAGTGGGCCAGAATCGGCCAAAACTGTGAGTGTTGATGACCGACATGTAAACGTCAACAACTATGGAAATCACTCCGGGACCCCAAAAAGGTGAGTAATAGCCCATGAAACGGGCCAGAATCGGCCAAAACCACGAGTGCTGGCGACTGACACGTAAAGGCACCACGGGGTTCGTCAATCGTTGAAATCACTCTG
>NW_025292362.1:0-1042 GCF_018294505.1 Triticum aestivum | reverse complement strand
CACACACACACACAAAGAGAGAGAGAGAGAGATGGAGAGAAAGGGAGAGGGACCAACAAGTTTTTTGTGTTGGATGCGTGCGACAGAATTGAAGATTGTCGGAGAGAGAGAGAGAGAGAGAGAGAACAGGAGTCCGGGAGAGGGAAGGTCGTGTTTTATGCATCAAAGACCGATATAAACCATGTTTCGATATAAACTTGCATTCAATTATTTAAATTGGAGAACATGTTGTCTGCAATCCACACATGAACGGATATATGCATATATGAAACAAGTTCATTAATTTGACTTTCAACATGTTCATGGTGTACTATAATACTGTACATCATGCTACTCGATTGAGGTGTTCAATTTTGGATTTAGTTCACTATTTTGACCTAGTGAACGAGCTATTTCATTGAATCGAGATATTTAATTTTGGGTTTGATTCGGTTTTTTGAGTGGGTCAACTATTTATCATATATTAAATCCCTAGCAACGAGCATGTAAAAACACATTACTCCCGAGCATCATCTCTCCATCTAAAAAAGAAGTGGCAAGCTAATATTTCAAAATTTTATTCAAATCGACTTGGTAAGGTAGACGTGGATGGTCGTTCTCCCAAAATTTGAACGAACGGTTAAACATCCTCTGCTTGGTGGAATTCGCCCGAGCAAATAAATGGGAGACGTGAAATTACCGTCCTATGTGGGACACGCATCAATTTACCCGCTGTAGATCGAGGGTAGGTTGGTAACTTCATGCAAGCGCGCCTTCTCCTCGGCCGAAATGACATGTGCCGAATAATTCATAAACCATGGTCGGCAAACCACGATCTCCTTGCCCGAAATAGCTCGCGCCCACTATTTCAAAACACGCTCTCCTCGCCTGAAATCGCTCGCGCCCTCTATAGTTTAAAACACGCCATCCTTGCCCGAAATCGCTCCTGCCCACTATTTGGGGAGAAGCAAAGTTACTCTACTATCCCCGACCCTCAGTACACAAACCGAAGCCGGGAAGCCTAAAGGCAGGGGTAGAACTGTAACTCCCCCTCACATTTCAG
>NW_025292361.1:0-1042 GCF_018294505.1 Triticum aestivum | reverse complement strand
TATTACACAGTTTTGGCATCCCGAAGTGATTTCCACGATTGACAAACCCTACGGTGCGCTTACGTGTCGGTCATCAACAATCGCAGTTTTGGCCGATTCTGGCCCGTTGGTTGCACTATTACTCACCGTTTTGGGGTCCTAGAGCGATTTACACGATTTGCGATCCCCGGGGTGCGTTTATGTGTCGGTTATCACCATTTTGCCCAATTCTGGTCCGTCTCGTGGACTATTACTCACCGTTTTGGGGTCCCAGAGCGATTTCCACGATTCACGATCCCGGGGGTGCGTTTACGTGCCCGTCGTCAACACTCATAGTTCTGGCCAATTCTGACCCGTTTCGTGGACTATCACTCACCTTTTTGGGGTCCCGAAGCGATTTCCATAGTTGTTGAACCCAAAGATGCACTTACGTGTCGTTCATCAACACTCGCAGTTTTGGCCGATTCTGGCCCGTTTTGTGGACTATTACTCGCAGTTTCGGGTCCCGGGGGGATTTCCACGATTGACGAACCCCTGGTGCATTTATGTTTCGGTCATCAACAATCGCGGTTTTTGTCGATTATGCCCCTTTCGTGGACTATTACTCACCGTTTTAGGGTCCTAAAGCGATTTCCATTGTTGTCGAACCCCAAGGTGTGCTTTCGTGTTGGTCGTCAAGTCTCGCAGTTTTGGCCGATTCTGGCCCGTTTCTTGGATTATTACTCAGTTTTGGGGTCCCGATGTGATTTCCACGATTGATGAGCCCCGGGGGTGCGTTTATGTGTCGGTCATTAACACTCACAATTTTGGCCAATTCTGGCCGTCTCATGGACTATTACTCACTGTTTTGGGGTCCCGGAGTGATTTCCACGATTGACGAACCTCTGGGTGCGTTTACGTGTCGGTCATCAACACTCGCAGGTTTTGTTGATTCCGACCCGTTTCGTGGACTATTACTCACCATTTTGGGGTCCCAAAGAGATTTCCATTTTTGTCGAACCCTAAGGTGTGCTTGCGTGTTGCTCGTCAAGACTCGCAGTTTTGGCCGATTTTGGCCCGTTTT
>NW_025292360.1:0-1042 GCF_018294505.1 Triticum aestivum | reverse complement strand
CATATATATAGCGCCAGCCCCGATGAAGAATTCCTCCACTCACAGCCAGCCTCCAACGACACCTCGCGTTCCTTTCCGTCTCGTCGTTGTTCACTTTGGCTCTCACCATCCCTCCGCCTCCACAGTTGGCCCTCGATTCACCTCTCCATCTACCCGTGCAGCCGGGCAAACCTGTGACTGCTTCACCGTCTAACGCCAGCCGACCGACTAAGCGCGCGCTTGCTCACTGCAGGTGGAGAGTAGGACTGGACGTACGAGCGAGCTTTTCGGCTCGGCCCGAAGCTCGCTCCAGCTCGGCTCGATAGGATAATCGAGCGGGCGGAGGTCTGAAAATAGGCACGTTTCGCGACCGAGCCGAGTCGAGTTTCAGCCGGTCCAGCTCGGTGACTCACTTGCGGCCCAGCCCAATTCTATCGTCCATCGCAATGGCTAGCGCAGCATTAGGGCACGAGCAACACAAAGCCAGTCTCTCGTCTGTCCCTTTCTCTCCTCTGCGCCGCCTCGCCCCTCTCTCACCACGCCGCAGATCTGGATCGACGGCGACGAGCGACGCCGCGTTTCCTCGCCACACCGACAACAACGGACTCGGTACCGACGACGACGAGCGGCGCGACCGTTCCTCATCACACCGGACGCAGACGGACGCGCCTCCCCTGGTTCCTCGTGGAACATGACGAGCCGGAGCAGGTACCTCCTTCCTTCCCAATCCCTAGCCGCAGCTCTCTGAACTTCAGTAGTACGCATGTGATGGATCAATGGATGGATGGATCGATGGATGTAGTTATGTAGTTCGAACTTCCAGTACACATCTGATGGATGGATCAATGGATCGATGGATGTAGTCAGGTAGATGTATACAGACAGGTAGATGGATGGACGGATGTAGGGCCGAACTCCCACATCTACGTAGGGCTAGATGGATGGATGTATTATAGCCTGTACGGGTAGATGTAGCGGCGACGGATGGATGGATCATGGATGGATGGAGTTGTAGGGCAGAATGGATGGATGTATTATAGCCTGTACGGGTAGATGTAGCGGC
>NW_025292359.1:0-1042 GCF_018294505.1 Triticum aestivum | reverse complement strand
TATGTATTTCGAAATTACATGGGCCTGGCCCAATAATAAGGTGACGCAGCACCTAAAATAGCCTCGGGACGAAATTTATGAAGTGGCATCTTGTATATTTCGTCCAAGGCTTCATGCACCCATTATGGTGGCTTCAAAGTCCTGAAATCATCACTTGTAACTCCGTTCTTGTTCCCCTTGCGCATGCCATCATCTCCATGCTTGTTCTTGCTCCAATGTTCATCCTTCTCCAAGCTAGGCCCTTCATTTGTAAGCAAAACAAATGTATCCAATTTAGGCAGCATCATATTCTCATGAACATTAAAATCATTACCAAGAAACGAAAGTACCTGGTAATTTAGTTGGCGTGCACGAGCTCTAGTAATTGGTCCAGTATGTATAGCAGCAGGGGCTGTGGGTGTAACAATTGTATTGATGTCCTCATCATCCTCCCCTTCTTGAAATGAAGTCGTCCTCGACGGAAGTTCATCTTCCTCACCCAAATAAGGCCTCAAATCTGCAATGTTAAAAGTGGGACTAATCCCAAAATCTGCAGGCAGCTCAAGTTTATAAGCATTATCATTTATTTTCTCTAACACCTTAAAGGGACCATCAGCACGTGGCATTAATTTTGATTTGCACAAATCAGGAAATCTATCCTTACGCAAATGTAACCAAACAAGATCTCCAGGTGCAAACACAACATGTTTTCTACCCTTATCTCCAGCAAGTTTATATTTAGCATTCAAACGCTCAATGTTTTCCTTAGTTAACTCATCCATTTTTAAAATCAATTCAGCACGTTGTTTAGCATCAAAATTAACCTTCTCCGAAGATGGAAGAGGCAACAAATCAATAGGTGCACGAGGTAGGAAACCATACACAACTTCAAAAGGGCACATCTTAGTAGTAGAATGCAATGAACGATTATAAGCAAATTCAATATGAGGCAAGCATTCCTCCCACATTTTCTTATTATTCTTCAAAACAGCCCTAAGCATAGTAGACAACGTTCTATTGACTACTTCAGTTTGTCCATCAGTTTGGGGGTGACAAGTAGTAC
>NW_025292358.1:0-1042 GCF_018294505.1 Triticum aestivum | reverse complement strand
ATGCAGAGGAAATGGGTTCAACTACCGTAGCACACAGCTGTTTGATACGCGTTGTCTTAATGCAGTAAAAGAGAGCAAGAGCGAGAACATGGGATTGTATCGATATGATCAAATGGTTGGTTGCTTGCCTGATGGATCGATGCACGGATACGGTTCTTTACTAGGGTAATCACGGTACTCCTCGGAGCAGAACCTGCCGCAAAGAACACCGATACACAACCATCACCAAACAATGTGCGACAATATGATGCATGCATGAAACATGGCAATATGAGTGTGTTGGGCTAATGCAACTAAAACCAGATGGGATTGAATCAATTTGAACCAAAGATTCAAATTTCAAACTCATAAATGGCCCTTTAAAGTGTTTTATCTTGTTCTGCACTAAACCTCAAGTTAGTTTGTTTAAACATGCATGAAACTAGTACAGATGGATAGATTGGATTTTTCTGATCATTTTTCATAGATAATTTGTTTGATTTGGAGCTACGGTTGAATTTATATGAATTTTTGAAGTTTGCAACAATTTCTGGAATTTATAAATCATTTTAGATTTATTTTAATTTCAGAAAAGGTTTACTGCGTCAGCATGAGGTCATGCTGACCTCAGCAAGTCAACAGACCCGGTCCAGGTCAAACCTGACGCGTGGGTCCAGGGTGCAGTGGATAATAAATTAATTTAATTTAGTTTAAACTAATCTGGATAATTAGCAGAAGGGGGCCCCACCTGTCATTGACTCAACAGAGTCAACCAGGGCCCACCCGTGGTCAAAGTCAAAATGGCTGCACCGGCGTTTAGCCGCCGGCGAGCCCGACACGGCGGCGGAAGTGATTTTGGCCGTTCCGGCCACCAAATGGGTCGCGGAGGGCATCGGGATGGAGCTGAGGACGAGCCGCGGCTCTTGGTGGAGTCAGTTGGGGTCGGGGTGGCCGGAGTTGGCGCCGGCGATGACCTAGGCGGTCACCGGAGTTCGGGTGAAGGCGAACTCGGGGCTAGGGTGTGCGGTGAGGTGCGGGAAGTGCACGGTTGGACTCAACGCAA
>NW_025292357.1:0-1042 GCF_018294505.1 Triticum aestivum | reverse complement strand
TGTATGATCAACTGGCGGGTTCGTCAGTGTTCTCTAAGCTCGACTTGAGGTTGGGCTACCACCAGATCCGTGTTCGCGAAGAGGATATCCCAAAGACCGCCTTCGTGACTCGCTATGGTTCATACGAGTACACCGTCATGTCTTTCGGTTTAACCAATGCTCCAGCCACCTTCTCTCGTCTGATGAACTACATATTCATGGATTACCTCGACAAGTTCGTCGTGGTTTATCTGGATGATATCCTGGTATTTTCCAAGAACGAAGAAGAACATGCTGAACATCTTCGTCTTGTGCTGGAAAAGCTACGAGAACATCAACTATATGCCAAGTTCTCTAAATGTGAATTCTGGCTACCCGAAGTAACCTATCTCGGGCATGTCATCTCTAAGGATGGTATTGCCGTCAACCCCGAGCGAGTTCAGGCTATTCTTGATTGGACTCCTCCCAAGAACGTTAAGCAAGTCAGAAGTTTTCTCGGTCTCGCCAGCTATTGCCGTCAATTTGTTGAGAACTTCTCCAAGATCGCCAGGCCTCTGACTAACCTGTTACATAAGGGCGTCAAGTTCCAATGGACAGACAAATGTCAGGAAAGTTTCCAAGCACTCAAAGACAAGTTGACTTCTGCCCCAGTTCTAGCTCCACCTGATACTAAGAAGGACTTTGTCATTTACTGCGACGCTTCCCGTCAAGGATTAGGCTGTGTCCTAATGCAAGACCGCAGAGTGATTGCTTATGCCTCTCGACAATTGCGCCCTCACGAAGAGAACTACCCAGTTCACGACCTCGAACTTGCTGCTGTCATTCATGCGCTGAAGCAGTGGCGACATTACCTTCTCGGTAATCGTTGCGAGATCTTCACTGACCACCAAAGTCTGAAGTATCTGTTTACTCAGCCAGATCTGAACCTCCGTCAACAGAGATGGATGGAGCTCGTTGCAGACTTTGACTTGGGTATTTCCTATACGCCAGGCAAGGCTAATGTAATGGCTGATGCCTTGAGCCGCAAGTCTTACTGCAACCACCTCCAGGTTCATAAAGTTCA
>NW_025292356.1:0-1042 GCF_018294505.1 Triticum aestivum | reverse complement strand
CCTGAGTACACCATCTACGAGGAGTACCAGGACTTTAACCAGGAGCAGTACCGTGCCATCGTCCACCTCTACTCTCGGGAGTATGAGTCCACTACCGTGCTGCACACCGCTCATGGTGTTGGAGTGACCATCGAGATGGCAGTCCACGATGCGGCTCATGCTGCTCTGACACGTCTTCGTGGAGAGTATCAGGCATTGGACACTTCCCCTTTCAGGCACATTCCTATCGCATCTGACGTTGGTGCGGAGGGATACTACACTGCCGCCTACTCCACCGTCACCCGAGAGCCTTTCCACCATCAGCGCCTGGTCCTGCATGCTGATGGGCTGGACCGAGCTAACAGAGCTCTTCGCCACGAGTTGTACACCACTCGTCAGCACCTTTACAGGGCTCTGACGCGGTTGCACCCCTTTGTCCGGTCTGGACAGCTGCCGCGTTCTGCGATCTACCCAGCCAGGACCGTGATGCCCCACGGTGTCGGATGGCCAGAGGTGGGAGGCTACTCTCCAGCACTTGGTCCTCTTCTGCCACCTGAGCGTCGGGTTCTACACCAGAGTATCCGCAGCCCCCAGGCCACTGACGTGGAGGACTATCCGTTGCCTCACTACCAGCTGTCAGGTTACAGCTACCTTCACAGTACCTCCTGGGACTGATGTAGTCTTGCTCATTAGTCTTAGATGCACTCGCGAGCCTGCGTGCCGCCTATGATGACTTAGTCTATGTACGGAACTCTGTGTACTGAACTCTATGTCCGACCCCTTTTGTAAGTTATGCCGACTATCTATGTGGTATCTGTCGTGCTCCTTTCATTATGCATGTTTCATCATGAATGACTCTTGTCTATGCAAATTTCTCAATACTGAACTACCCCTGTTATATATTAGCAGGATGGTTAGACCAGCTGGTCGTGGTCGTGGTGGCAACTTCCCACCACCGCCTGAGTACATGGCTGGTATGATCCAACAGCTTGAGATGAATCGCCAGTTCATGGAAAACATGATGGCTCAGTTTCCTCGCCCCAATATGAACCAGCATCCAAAC
>NW_025292355.1:0-1042 GCF_018294505.1 Triticum aestivum | reverse complement strand
GTGGGCCTAGTCTGAATTATTCTACTTATGATAAAGAATTATATGCTCTTGTTCGGACTTTAGAAACATGGCAACATTATTTATGGCCCAAAGAATTTGTTATACATTCTGATCATGAATCTTTGAAACATATTAAAAGTCAAGCTAAACTGAATCGTAGACATGCTAAATGGGTTGAATTCATTGAGACTTTCCCTTATGTCATTAAACACAAGAAGGGAAAAGAAAATGTTATTGCTGATGCATTGTCTCGTCGCTATACTATGCTTTCACAACTTGACTTCAAAATATTTGGTTTGGAGACCATCAAAGATCAATATGTGCATGATGCTGATTTTAAAGATGTAATGTAGAATTGTAAAGAAGGAAGAATGTGGAACAAGTTTGTCGTTAACGATGGATTTGTGTTTCGTGCTAACAAGCTATGCATTCCAGCTAGCTCCGTTCGTCTTTTGTTGTTGCAGGAGGCGCATTGATAGAGGCGGAGGTGTCCCGTCTTTGGATGAGATGATGGATTTCGCTTTGGTGGAAATTGATTTTGACGATCCGACTACGAACGTGCGAGGACGTCGCGCCTTAGCAATCGCTAAACCAACTCCGAGAGGTTATTGACCACGCCGGAGCACGATCAACCTGACCACGAGGGTCTGTTTCCTGCGAGCAAACGAAGAACAAGCAAGAAACTGAGATTGCAATCTGGATATTGCAAATATAAGATGAAAGCTTTATTGATCAAGGTGGGGTTCTGTGACGCCTTTGTCTGGTCGTTGAACACAAACGAAGTACGCGAAGTTGCAGCTATGGCGAACTTTTAATCTAAACAAAACCCAAAGTCTAAACGATGCCCTAAGGGCTGTATATATGGAGGAAGAGGGGGGAATTTCGTGGCCCTTGGTGGAGGGGTCCGAAATCAACCCTATCTCTTGTTTCCCCACACATACGGACTCTAAAAATAGCCTATACTTATGTATTTCGAAATTACATGGGCCTGGCCCAATAATAAGGTGACGCAGCACCTAAAATAGCCTCTGGACGAAATTTA
>NW_025292354.1:0-1042 GCF_018294505.1 Triticum aestivum | reverse complement strand
GGGGAACCTCCTAAAACCCTCGATGCTGGTTATGTGAAAGATATTATGTACTACTTTAATAATCCTGAGAAAACCCCATTTAATTATGTAATGGGAGTAACGTTGGATCAACATGAATACTTTAGGGATTATCGCTTGACACAAAAAGGGAAACTATTATGGGATCAAATTCATATATTGAAGTGGTATGCTAAACAACTATGCTCGAAATATGATTATACTTGTTGCTCTAGGATGAATGCTCCACACCTTCCCTTTTCATGCAAATTTAATGATAATAAAACCTTAGCTTCTTATGCTAATGGTATATATGATTACTATGATGTGGAGCAAATAGAAGAATTTGTTGGTTTTATGGGTGCTTATGAAATTGAATCTATGTTTAAAGAGTTTGAAGATTTTGATGATGCTTGTTATAGACCTGAAAATTTAGCTATCCTCAGATATTGTTATGATAATTATGAATACAATTACGATATTAATGCACTTATTGAGAAAGTCTCCGCTGTCCAAGAAGAGACTAATATTTTGCAGGAGTCTATGGAAGAAGAAGTTGATGAAACTGTGAGCTCATTGGATGAAAAAGATGAGGAGGAGAGCGAAGAACAAAAGGAGGAAGAGCGGATTGATCACCCATGCCCACCTTCTAATGAGAGTAACTCTTCAACTCATACATTGTTTAATTCCCCTTCGTGCTTACCGAAGGATGAATATTATGATAATTGCTATGATCCCGTCGATTCTTTTGAAATATCCCTTTTTGATGATTCTTGCTATGCTTGTGGCCAAGATGCCAATATGAATTATGCTTATGGAGATGAACTTGCTATAGTTCCTTATGTTAAAAATGAAATTTTTGCTATTGCACCCACACATGATAGTCCTATTATCTTTTTGAATTCTCCCGACTACACTATATCGGAGAAGTTTGCACTTATTAAGGATTATATTGATGGGTTGCCTTTTACCGTTGCACATGATGATTTTGATGAATATAATATGCATGTGCTTCCTGCTCCTAATTGCAATTATTATGGGAGAG
>NW_025292353.1:0-1042 GCF_018294505.1 Triticum aestivum | reverse complement strand
CATGCTCTGTAGAATCCTCCGGTTTAAGGAGAACCATGCTCTGTAGACTCTTCCGGCTTAACTGTAGTAAAGCCGTAAATAACCAATTTGCTCTGAATCCCCCTGCGGCTTAAATAACCCACCGTATCTGAATATATATCATTAGTCCCCTTCATAAGCCGCCATCTTAGTTTGAACAATAGATCTCCGGCTCATAATTAACCCGGATACTTTTCTCTTTATCATAGAGCACCAATTTTCACCATGCCTCCCAAGGTTCCCATCACTTGCAACTGGATGAGGTCCAACGTCACCGACGAGACCTTGGCCAATTTCGTTAAGTCCGGATATTTACCCAAGAAGGAAATCATGTCCTACCGTGCCCCTGACCCGTCGGAAGAAAGACCACAGCCGAGGGACGGGGAGGTAGTGATCTTTGCAGACCATATGAGCCAGGGCTTCGCACCGCCCGGCTCAAAGTTTTTCAGGGACGTGCTCAACTTCTTTGACTTACGGCCCCAGGATATAGGACCCAACTCCGTATCCAACATCTGCAACTTCCAAGTCTTTTGCGAAGTGTACCTTGGAGAAGAGCCCAGTTTACTGCTTTTCAGAGAACTGTTCTACTTAAACCGCCAAAACGAGTGTGCCAACGGGCCAAGTCTGGAATTAGGCGGCATCTCCATCCAACGGCGCAGGGACTGTCTGTTCCCTTATGCAGAGCCGCCGAGCCACCCCAAGGACTGGAATATGACTTGGTTCTACTGCCAAGATACGTCCCCGGCTGACGAGAACCCGCTGCCCGGCTTTCGCCCAACACGCCTAGAGCCGACTCACCCGCTATCCGACAAACTTACTGCCGCGGAACGCCAGCCTCTGCTTTCAACGATCAACAAGATCAAGGCCCTGCTAGGCAACGGTCTGAACGGAATTGATCTGGTCCGGGTCTGGATCTCATGGCGGGTGATCCCATTGAGCCGCCGCCCCGGCTTAATATGTGAGTACACCGGGCAAAAGGATGACCCGCAGAGGCACAGTCGCAATGATCTTCCAGAAGACGTTG
>NW_025292352.1:0-1042 GCF_018294505.1 Triticum aestivum | reverse complement strand
TATATATATGTGGGGATGGGGCGCCACACTAGGACAACATTGTCTTAGCTGTGTGCTCTACCCCCGTCCACCGTTTACTCCCTCGGTCGTATTTTCGTAGTGCTTAGGCGAGCCCTGCCGAGATCACATCCCATCACCGTCAACACGTTGTCGTGCTGGCGGAACTCATCTACTACCTCTGCATCTGCTGGATCAAGAAGGCGGAAGACCTCACCAAGATGAATGTGTGCAGAACATGGAGGTGCCATGCGTTCGGTACTAGATCGGTTTAAGCGCGAAGAAAGTTCGACTACATCAACCGTGTTGTGAAACTCTTTCGATTACGGTCTACGAGGGTACGTAGACACACTCTCCCCCTCTCATTGCTATGCATCTCCTTGATAGATCTTGCATGTCCATAGATTTTTTTTGTTTTCCATGCAACGTTTCCCAACAGTGGCATCCGAGCCAGGTCTATGCATAGATGATATGCACGAGTAGAACACAAAGAGTTGTGGTCAGTCATAGTCATACTGCTTTCCACCAACGTCTTATTTTGATTCGGTGGTATTGTGGGATGAAGCGTCCGGACCAACCTTACATGTCCACGCACATGAGACCGGTTCCACCGACAGACATGCAACTAGTTTTGCATGAAGGTGGCTGGCGGGTGTGTGTTTCTCCTACTTTAGTTGAATCGAATTTACCTACAGCCGGTCCTTGAAGAAGGTTAAAACATCAAACTTGATGAAACACCATTGTGCTTTTTGCGTAGGTAAGAACTGTTCTCGCTAGGAGCCCGTAGCAGCCACGTAAAACTTGCAACAACAAAGTAGAGGATGTCTAACTTGTTTTTGTGGGGCATGTTGTGATGTGATTTGTTTAAGATATGATGTGATATATGTTGATGTATGAGATGATCCTGTTTTGTAATATCGACAACCGGCAGGAGCCTTAGCGTTGTCTTTTTATTGTATGAAGTGCAAGCGCCATGTAATTGCTTTACTTTCTCACTATGCGTTAGCGATAGTTGTAGAAGCAATAGTTGGCATGACGACCTCGA
>NW_025292351.1:0-1042 GCF_018294505.1 Triticum aestivum | reverse complement strand
GTTGTCATAACGCTTCCGCTTACGGTCTACGAGGGTACATGGACAACACTCTTCCATCTCGTTGCTATGCATCACCATGATCTTGCGTGTGCGTAGGATTTTTTTTGAAATTACTGCGTTCCCCAACAGTTTCGTGCGGGGTTGCGGTATGGGAGACATGGACGACGTGCGCTAGGCGCACTGGGCCGGCCCATTAAGTGCATCAGGTGCCGGCTTTGGGCCGCCACACAGTCTTAGCTAAGCTGGTCCAAGCAAGCCATAAACATTGCATTGGTGAGGGTTTAAAACCCCCCAGGCGCAAGTGAGGACATGTGCTTGCTTAACTACTGGACCCGTTGCGCCAAATGACACAGAGATCTATTGAATCCATGTGCACATTGAAAAGAAAATCCATGGTTTAGTTGGTTTATAGTTGTGGGCAAGCACATATGGTAACAAATTTAACGCCCGTTGCACCAAATGGCACATGATCCTATTTAAAACCATGAGTGCTTTGAAAATATTTGTTTGTGTTTATAGACTTAGGTTTTAGCAACCACTTAGGATGCCAAATTCCACAAGTCATATTTCAAACCCGAAGTGTTTGAAAATGTTTGTCTTTGTCAATAAAATTTGGTTTTATGAACCACTTAAGTACCAATTCAAACCCTTTAAAAACCCCTTAGATGCCAAATAATGCAAAGTCCCAATTTAGACCAAGAGTTATCTAACATGTTTACATTTATCCTTTACATAGAAATTTCACTGCACGTAGAAATTTTCAAGCTTAAAAACAACAATATGTTCAAAAGAAATAACTTGATAGGAAATTATACCTATTGCTAAACCACAACTTGACAACATTAATGTAAATATATACTTATATCACCAATTCATACTTCCATAATACAAAATCAAGTAAAATGGATCCACAAAAAGTTTTAGCTTCAGAGCTTGATCTTTCTTTATTTGACACGTCAACGGCGGGCTTATGCATGCCTGAACTTTATTACCAACTGAAGAAGCCATTACAAGAGTTCAGAATTACATAACGGGAGAGGTG
>NW_025292350.1:0-1042 GCF_018294505.1 Triticum aestivum | reverse complement strand
CATATCACGTTGTGGTTCATGCGTAGGTAAGAAACGTTCTTGCTAGAAACCCATAGCAGCCACGTAAAACATGCAAACAACAATTAGAGGACGTCTAACTTGTTTTTGCAGGGTATGCTATGTGATGTGATATGGCCAAAAAGGATGTGATGAATGATATATGTGATGTATGAGATTGATCATGTTCTTGTAATAGGAATCACGACTTGCATGTCGATGAGTATGACAACCGGCAGGAGCCATAGGAGTTGTCTTTATTTATTTGTGACCTGCGTGTCAACTTAAACGTCATGTAATTACTTTACTTTATTGCTAACCGTTAGCCATAGTAGTAGAAGTAATAGTTGGCGAGGCAACTTCATGAAGACACGATGATGGAGATCATGATGATGGAGATCATGGTGTCATGCCGGTGACGATGATGATCATGGAGCCCCGAAGATGGAGATCAAAGGAGCTATATGATATTGGCCATATCATGTCACTACTCTTATTTGATTGCATGTGATGTTTATCATGTTTATGCATCTTGTTTACTTAGAACGACGGTAGTAAATAAGATGATCCCTCATTAAAATTTCAAGAAGTGTTCTCCCCTAACTGTGCACCATTGCTACAGTTCGTCGTTTCGAAGCACCACGTGATGATCGGGTGTGATAGATTCTTACGTTCACATACAACGGGTGTAAGACAGTTTTACACAGCGAAAACACTTAGGGTTAACTTGACGAGCCTAGCATGTACAGACATGGCCTCGGAACACAGAGACCGAAAGGTCGAGCATGAGTCGTATAGTAGATACGATCAACATGAAGATGTTCACCGATGATGACTAGTCCGTCTCACGTGATGATCGGACACGGCCTAGTTTGACTCGGATCATGTAATCACTTAGATGACTAGAGGGATGTCTATCTGAGTGGGAGTTCATAAGATGAACTTAATTATCCTGAACATAGTCAAAAGACCTTTTGCAAATTATGTCGTAGCTCACGCTATAGTTCTACTGTTTAGATATGTTCCTAGAGAAAATATAGTTGAA
>NW_025292349.1:0-1042 GCF_018294505.1 Triticum aestivum | reverse complement strand
AGGGTTCGTTAATTGTGAAAATCACTCCGGGACCCCTAAATAGTGAGTAATAGTCCACGAAACACGCCAGAATCGGGCAAAACTGCGAGTGTTGACGACCGACACGTAATCGCACCTTGGGGTTGAACGACTGTGGAAATCGCTTCGTGACCACAAAACGGTGAGTAATAGTCCACGAAACGGGTCAGAATTGGCCAAAACTGCGAGTGTTGACGACGGACACGTAAATGCACTCCAAAACGGCCAAAACTACAAGTCTTGACGACCAACACATAGCACACCATGGGAATCGACAACCATGGAAATCAATTTGGGACCCCAAAACGGTGAGTAATAGTCCACGAAAGAGCCCAGAATCGGACAAACCAAGGATTATTGATGACCGACACGTAAATGCACTCAGGGGTTAGTTAATCGTGGAAATCACTCCAGGACCCCAAAATGTGAGTAATAGTCCATGAAACGCGTCAGAATCGGCCAAAACTGCGAGTGTTGACGACCATCAAGTAATCGCACCTTGGGGTTCAACAACTGTGGAAATCGCTTCGGGACCCCAAAACGGTGAGTAATAGTCTACGAAACGAGTCAGAATTGGCCAAAACTATGAGTGTTGACGACGGACACGTAAATGCACTCCTGGGATCGTCAATCGTGGAAATCGCTCTGGGACCCAAAACAGTGAGTAATAGTGCACGAAACGGGCCAGAATTGGCCGTAATTGAGAGTGTTGATGACCACATGTAAACGCACCCCGAGGTTCGACAATCGTGGAAATCACTTCGGGACCCCAAAACTAAGTATAGTCCAAGAAACGGGCCAGAACCGACCCAAACTACGAGTGTTGACGACCAACACATATCACACCTTGGGATTCGACAACCATGGAAAGCGTTTTGAGACCCCAAAACGTTGAGTAATAGTCCATGAAAGAGCCCAGAATCGGACAAACCTAGGATTAGTGATGACCGACACGTAAACGCACCCAAGGGTTTGTTAATTGTGAAAATCACTCCGGGACCCCTAAATAGTGAGTAATAGTCCA
>NW_025292348.1:0-1042 GCF_018294505.1 Triticum aestivum | reverse complement strand
AAGCCTGTGTTTACAAGAAAGTGAGTGGGAGCTCTGTAGCATTTCTCATATTATATGTGGATGACATATTATTGATGGGAAATGATATAGAATTCTTGGAAAGTATAAAGGCCTATTTGAATAAGTGTTTTTCAATGAAGGACCTTGGAGAAGCTGCTTATATATTAGGCATCAAGATCTATAGAGATAGATCAAGACGCCTCATTGGTCTTTCACAGAGTACATACCTTGACAAGATATTGAAGAAGTTCAGTATGGATCAGTCCAAGAAGGGGTTCTTGCCTGTATTGCAAGGTGTGCAATTGAGCAAGGCTCAATGCCCGACCACGGCAGAAGATATAGAAAAGATGAGTGTCATCCCCTATGCCTCGACCATAGGGTCTATTATGTATGCCCTGCTATGTACCAGACCTGATGTAAACCTTGCCGTAAGTTTGGTAGGAAGGTACCAAAGTAATCCCGGCATGGAACACTGGACAGCGGTCAAGAATATCCTGAAGTACCTGAAGAGGACTAAGGATATGTTTCTCGTTTATGGAGGTGTCGAAGAGCTCGTCGTAAAGGGTTACGTCGACGCTAGCTTCGACACAGATCTGGATGACTCGAAGTCACAAACCGGATACGTGTATATTTTGAATGGAGGAGCAGTAAGCTGGTGCAGTTGCAAGCAAAGCGTCGTGGCGGGATCTACATGTGAAGCGGAGTACATGGCAGCCTCGGAGGCAGCACAGGAAGCAGTCTGGATGAAGGAGTTCATTACCGACCTAGGGGTGATTCCCAATGCGTCGGGCCCGATGACTCTCTTCTGTGACAACACTGGAGCTATTGCCCTTGCGAAGGAGCCCAGGTTTCACAGGAAGACCAGGCATATCAAGCGTCGCTTCAACTCCATTCGTGAAAGTGTTCAAAATGGAGACATAGATATTTGTAAAGTACATACGGACCTGAATGTAGCAGATCCGTTGACTAAACCTCTCCCTAGGGCAAAACATGATCAACACCAGGACGCAATGGGTGTTCGATTCATCACAATGTAACTAGA
>NW_025292347.1:0-1042 GCF_018294505.1 Triticum aestivum | reverse complement strand
AACCAGAGCCCTTTGCAGCGCCCCCTCACGGAAACTTGAGGTCTGGTTTTAGTTGTACGGATTGCTCATCCGGTGTTGCCCTGAGAACGAGATATGTGCAGCTCCTATCGGGATTGTCGGAGCATCGGGCGGTCTTGCTGGTCTTGTTTTACCATTGTCGAAATGTCTTGTAAACCGGGATTTCGAGACTGATCGGGTCTTCCTGGGAGAAGGTATATCCTTTGTTGATCGCGCGAGCTTATCATGGGCTAAATTGGGACACCCCTGCAGGGTATAAACTTTCGAGAGTCGTGCCCGCGGTTATGTGGCAGATGGGAATTTGTTAATGTCCGGTTATAGATAACTTGACACCAGATCCGAATTAAAACACATCAACCACGTGTGTAGCCGTGATGGTCTCTTTTCGGCGGAGTCCGGGAAGTGAACACGGTTTTGGGTTATGTTTGACGTAAGTAGGAGTTCAGGATCACTTCTTGATCATTGCTAACTTCACGACCGTTCCATTTGCTCTCTTCTCGCTCTTATTTGCGTATGTTAGCCACCATATATGCTTAGTCGCTGCTGTAACCTCACCACTTTACCCCTTCCTTTCCCATTAAGCTTTGCTAGTCTTGATACCCATGGTAATGGGATTGCTGAGTCCTCGTGGCTCACAGATTACTACAGCAACAGTTGCAGGCACAAGTTATGCGATGGTCTTGACGCGAGAGCGATGTTTGCTTGTTTTGGAGTTCTCCTTCTGCTTCTTCTTCGATCAGGGGATAGGTTCCAGATCGGTAGCCTGGGCTAGCAGGGTGGATGTTGTTTGAGTTTCTGTTTGTGTTTCATCCGTAGTCGGATGTTGATCTTATGTATGATGATGTTGTATTCGTGTGGCATTGTATGCCTTTTGTATGTATCCCCATCTATTATGTAATGTTGATGTAATGATATCCACCTTGCAAAAGCATTTCAATATGCGGGTCTATCCTTGGTGGGACCTTCGAGTTCCTCTTGGATAGGGTCGCATATTGGGCGTAACAAGTTGGTATCAAAGCCTCGA
>NW_025292346.1:0-1042 GCF_018294505.1 Triticum aestivum | reverse complement strand
GCGCGCGTGTTGACCATCCTAGGTAAACAAGACAATGATTTAGTCAGAATGATAAAATTCCGACATAGGATACATAATGTAAGGAATAATTCGGAATGCAAGATGATCATCCGTATGACATGGTAGATACAGAAACTGCTTCTTTATTCCATCGTCATACACACCATACAGGTTTAGTACAAGACCAAGCAAGTACTAATACGGTGAAAAGAGGATTACATCTCATCGGAGGCATCCCAAGCTCCTATACATTATTTTTCTACATCTCCGGAAAGAGTACAAACTAGGTCATATCCCACGAGACACGCAGGACAACAGACGACACAGCTAGTGCGAACTAGTGATACTACTACTAACTCAGACCGATCCGTAGTAGTCCTCGTAGAAGTCACCTCCATAGCCTGGAAGCTCAACATGTTCATCCGGAAACAGACGATCTCGCGGAGCTTGTGGACCATAGGGGCTAGGATGAGGCCTTGGACCAACAAACGGTGGTCTACGGGGACCGCGAGGTGGGGTGATGCCTCCTACATCACGCCAAACCATCACGTCCGGCAGAGCAGATCTCACTGGATAGAGATCGCACATATCTGAATATCCAGCTTGCACCGCCGGTGCGAACCGAGTCAAAGTGGCCCAGTGGTCGGCACGAGTATTGAAGAGCTCTAACCTTAAGGCCCGATTTTCACGGTCCTTATCCTCGAGCATCTCAGCAGTGGTGCGAGTCCGTGAATCCTCCTGAGTGGAGTCAGCATAGATAGCCTGGAGATACCCTTGTGCTCCCGGAAGTGATCCTGGCATATACCGGAAGTCAGAGTCCCGAAATAACCCAGATCTGACTCGCATAATGGTCATCATAGAGTAGGCGGCATCCTGCACAGCCATCTCGATAGTAACCCCGAGTCCATAGGAGCAGTGAAGAGGCTCAGTGGATCCAGGATAAGATGGAAATATCCTGACAGTGCAGAGATACTGGCTTTGATTAAAGTCTCGGAATTGCTCTTCGACCGTGTACTCAGGATACCAGCGGTATCCAGCCTCA
>NW_025292345.1:0-1042 GCF_018294505.1 Triticum aestivum | reverse complement strand
CACCTTGGGGTTCAACAACTATGGAAATCGCTTTGGGACCCCAAAACGGTGAGTAATAATCCACGAAACAGGTCAGAATTGGAGAAAACTGTGAGTGTTGACGACAGACACATAAACGCACCCCGGGTTTTATCAATCGCGGAAATCGCTCTGGGTCCCCAAAACGGTGAGTAATAGTGCATGAAACAGACAAGAATCAGCCAAATATGTGAGTGTTGATGACCGACACGTAAACGCACCCCGGGGTTCGTCAATCATGGAAATGACTCCGGGACCCCAAAACAGAGTAATAGTCCAAGAAATGGGCCAGAATCGGCCCAAACTGTGATTGTTGATGACCGACACGTAAGCGCACCTTGGAGTTCGACAACCATGTAAATCGCCCAAAACGGTGAGTAAAAGTCCATGAAACGGGCCAGGGTCGGCCAAAACTGCGAGTGTTGATGACCAACATGTAAGCATACCTTGGGGTTCAACAACTATGGAAATCGCTTCGGGGCCCCAAAACGGTGAGTAATAGTCCAAGAAATGGGTCAGAATTGGCCAAACTATGATTGTTGACGACTCACACATAAACGCACCCCGAGGTTCTTCATTCGTGGAAATCACTCTGGCTCCCCAAAACCCTGAGTACTACTGCACGAAACGGACTAGAATCGGCCAAATATGTGAGTGTTGATGACCAACACGTAAACGCATCCCGGGGTTCATCAATCATGGAAATGACTCCGGGACCCCAAAACAGAGTAATAGTCTAAGAAAGGGGCCAGAATCGGCCCAAACTGTGATTGTTGATGACCAACACATAAGCGCACCTTGGAGTTCGACAACCATGCAAATCGCTTCGGGACCCCAAAACGGTGAGTAATAGTCCATGAAACGGGCCAAAATCGGCCAAAACTGCGAGTGTTGATGACCAACATCTAAGCACATCTTGGGGTCCAACAACTATGGAAATCGCTTCGGGAACCCAAAACTGTGAGTAATAGTCCAAGAAACGGGTCAGAATTGGCCAAAACTATGAGTGTTGATGACAGACACA
>NW_025292344.1:0-1042 GCF_018294505.1 Triticum aestivum | reverse complement strand
CCACATACATCGGTATGTATGATTTCCAACAAATCTGTTGCTCTCTCCATAGTACCGGAGAACGGTGTTTTAGTCATCTTGCCCATAAGGCACGGTTCGCAAGTACCAAGTGATTCATAATCAAGTGGTTCCAAAAGTCCATCAGCATGGAGTTTCTTCATGCGCTTTATACCGATATGACCTAAACGACAGTGCCACAAATAAGTTGCACTTTCGTTATCAACTCTGCATCTTTTGGCTTCAACATTATGAATATGTGTATTACTACTATCGAGATTCAATAAGAATAGACCACTTTTCAAGGGTGCATGACCATAAAAGATATTACTCATATAAATAGAACAACCATTATTCTCTGATTTAAATGAATAACCGTCTCGCATTAAACAAGATCCAGATATAATGTTCATGCTCAACGCTGGCACCAAATAACAATTATTTAGGTCTAATATTAATCCCGAAGGTAGATGTAGTGGTAGCGTGCCGACTGCGATCACATCGACTTTGGAACCGTTTCCCACGCGCATCGTCACGTCGTCCTTTGCCAGTGCCCGCTTATTCTGTAGTCCCTGTTTCGAGTTGCAAATATTGGCAACAGAACCAGTATCAAATACCCAGGTGCTACTGCGAGCTCTAGTAAGGTACACATCAATAACATGTATATCACATATACCTTTGTTCACCTTGCCATCCTTCTTATCCGCCAAATACTTGGGGCAGTTCCGCTTCCAGTGACCAGTCTGCTTGCAGTAGAAGCACTCAGTTTCAGGCTTAGGTCCAGACTTGGGTTTCTTCTCTTGAGCAGCAACTTGCTTGCCGTTCTTCTTGAAGTTCCCCTTTTTCTTCCCTTTGCCCTTTTTCTTGAAACTAGTGGTCTTGTTAACCATCAACACTTGATGCTCCTTCTTGATTTCTACCTCCGCAGCTTTCAGCATTGCGAAGAGCTCGGGAATAGTCTTGTTCATCCCTTGCATATTATAGTTCATCACGAAGCTCTTGTAGCTTGGTGGCAGTGATTGGAGAATTCTGTCAATGACGCAAT
>NW_025292343.1:0-1042 GCF_018294505.1 Triticum aestivum | reverse complement strand
CCCAGGACCGTTTGCGCCTTTTGGCACACGTATATGACAGTGTCGCTAGCATCCATATGATAAGGAGCCCGGGCTGACATGGCTAGTCGTAAACCCAAAGTGGCACAGACTTACAGGGACAGGCATCCATGACCCAGCATCGAACGTGTCGGTCATCAGCGAGTGAAACCAGGCTGTAGCACTGGGCTAGCAGGACTCCGGTGAACCGGGCTGTAGCGGGCTAACAGGACTCCGGTATTCATCGCGTGACATTTCCCCGAAGGGACAGACACAGGAACGAAGAAGGACACATGCCGGCCAGCCTAAGTGTTCCGGAGCAGTAGCAAGCTACCATGGCTCGGTGGAAACACTAGGAGACATTTCCCCGTAAGAGAGGCTACTAAAGATAAACAACTAGATGGTCAGATCCCACACATATCAAGCATTTCAATAACATACACACAATATGCTCGATATGTGCAAATACAACATGACTCTATAACTCAAGTATTTTAATCAACAGGCTCCAAGGAGCGAGATATTACAAACATGGGTCTCATGACCCAACAATCAGAGCATACAAGTCAAAGCACAAACGGAAGCTATCATGTCTGAGTACAGACATCTGTAAATGAAAAAGGCTGAGAAGCCTGACTATCTATCAGATCCTGCCGAGGGCACAAGATCGTAGCTGAGGTAACAAGCTAAACGTCGAAGTCCACGCGGAACTACTAGCGAGACCGAAGTCTCTCTGCAAAAACATAAATAGGCAAACGTGAGTACAAATGTACCCAGCAAGACTTACATCAGAACTAACTACATATGCTTCATTATCAACAAAGGGGATGGTGGGGTTTAACTGCAGCAAGCCAGCTTTGACTCGGTGGCTATCCTGAACTACGACTGCAAGTAACTCTTTTGAGGTGGCGCACACGAGTCCACATATTCACCATATCAATACACCACTATGGAATCGCTCCCGTCTCCCTACGAGAACGCCATCCATAGCACTCACGCTTATCTTGCGTATTTTAGAGTATCCACTTTCACTTGTCTATGAACT
>NW_025292342.1:0-1042 GCF_018294505.1 Triticum aestivum | reverse complement strand
GTCGGCGTTGTGGCGCGGCAAGCGTGCACTGGTGCGGTTGAGAGGGAGGGGTGGAAACCGCGTTAAACTCGTCTCCGTAGTTGAGAGGGAGCGGCCAAAGCAATGTACAATCGTCTTTGTAGTGGAGCTGGGAGGGGCAAGGATAAGGGACGAAGACCAGGGTAACATGTCGGATGCGATCATACCAGCACTAAAGCACCGGATCCCATCAGAACTCCGAAGTTAAGCGTGATTGGGCGAGAGTAGTACTAGGATGGGTGACCTCCTGGGAAGTCCTCGTGTTGCATTCCCTTTTTAATTTTTTTCGCGCCACTTGCAAAACAAAACGCAGGTGTAAGTAATATATTTACCGTGTTTTATTATTTTGCACGAGTGCGGTAAGTCATAGCTGGGTGCTCACGATTCACGGGTCCAGCGTCGGCGTTGTGGCGCGGCAAGCGTGCACTGGTGCGGTTGAGAGGGAGGGGTGGAAACCGCGTTAAACTCGTCTCCGTAGTTGAGAGGAAGCGGCCAAAGCAATGTACAATCGTCTTTGTAGTGGAGCTGGGAGGGGCAAGGATAAGGGACGAAGACCGGGGTAACATGTCGGATGCGATCATACCAGCACTAAAGCACCGGATCCCATCAGAACTCCGAAGTTAAGCGTGCTTGGGCGAGAGTAGTACTAGGATGGGTGACCTCCTGGGAAGTCCTTGTGTTGCATTCCCTTTTTAATTTTTTTCGCGCCGCTTGCAAAACAAAACGCACGTGTAAGTAATATATTTACCGTGTTTTATTATTTTGCACGAGTGCGGTAAGTCATAGCTGGGTGCTCACGATTCACGGGTCCAGCGTCGGCGTTGTGGCGCGGCAAGCGTGCACTGGTGCGGTTGAGAGGGAGGGGTGGAAACCGCGTTAAACTCGTCTCCGTAGTTGAGAGGGAGCGGCCAAAGCAATGTTTTATTATTTTGCACGAGTGCGGTAAGTCATAGCTGGGTGCTCACGATTCACGGGTCCAGCGTCGGCGTTGTGGCGCGGCAAGCGTGCACTGGTGCGGTTGAGA
>NW_025292341.1:0-1042 GCF_018294505.1 Triticum aestivum | reverse complement strand
GTGTTCCGGAGCAGTAGCAAGCTACCATGGCTCGGTGGAAACACTAGGAGACATTTCCCGGTAAGAGAGGCTACTAAAGATAAACAACTAGATGGTCAGATCCCACACATACCAAGCATTTCAATAGCATACACACAATATGCTCGATATGTGCAAATACAACATGGCATCACAACATGACTCTACGACTCAAGTAATTTATTCAATAGGCTCCGAGGAGCGAGATATTACAAACATGGGTCTCATGACCCAACAATCAGAGCATACAAGTCAAAGCACAAGCGGAAGCTATCATGTCTGGGTACAGACATCTATAACTGAAAAAGGCTGAGAAGCCTGACTATCTACCAGATCCTGCCGGGGCACAAGATCGTAGCTGAGGTAACAAGCTAAACGTCGAAGTCCACGCGGTACTACTAGCGAGACCGAAATCTCTCTGCAAAAATATAAAATGAGCAAACGTGAGTACAAATGTACCCAACAAGACTTACATCAGAACTAACTACATATGCATCATTATCAACAAAGGGGATGGTGGGGTTTAACTGCAGCAAGCCAGCTTTGACTCAGTGGCTATCCTGAACTACGACTGCAATGTAACTCTTTTGAGGTGGCGCACACGAGTCCACATATTCACCATATCAATACACCACTATGGATCCGCTCCCGGCTCCCTACGAGAACGCCATCCATAGCACTCACGCTTATCTTGCGTATTTTAGAGTATCCACTTTCACTTGTCTATGAACTGATATAAGCAACCCAGAAGTCCTTTTCCGCGGACACGGCTATTCGAATAGATGATGTTAACCCTGCAGGGGTGTACTTCTTCATACATGTTTCCACCACTTAGCGTCTGCACACGACATGTGCTCGGCAGACTTCAAGCGAAAGCCGACGTGGGTGTAGACCACGACCTACCTAAACACTCAAGTCTCTAGTCCAGGTTTATCGCCTATTCGGGTTCCATCCATGAGGAGATCCGGCCGGAGTTTCGCTCACAGCCCCAAACGATGTGAACAGGGTTCCCGAGATACCAAAC
>NW_025292340.1:0-1042 GCF_018294505.1 Triticum aestivum | reverse complement strand
CTCCCCACCCCGCCCCGCCCGGCGCCGCCGTACACCGCCGCCGCGCCTACCCCTGCCTCCTGCACCTGCTACCATGGCACCGCCGGGACTCCTCCCCACTGCTTCCACCTCGACAATGGTTTCCCCAACCCCGCCGGCTTCGCCACCAGCCACTCCTTCATCCACAATAATCATAGGAGACAGCTACACGGGCGAGCCTACGAGCAAGACCTCGACGACGCTGGCGGTGGAAGACCACGGATGTGAGGGCGCTTGGAAGGCCGCGGTGCCGCGTTTAAGTCATGAGGACCGCGGCGGCAGCAGTCAAAATCTTCATGAAGTCTCTCCGCTTACCCTCCCTCGGTCTGATTTCTCTCCAATCTTTGAATCCCCTCAGTTTGAACTAATGCCATGTATTTTCTGAACAGTTAGTAAATCATTTGTCAGTTGAAAGATGGTTGATGCACCAAAAAAGATTGTATTGATTCAATCTGGAAAAGTCAAGATCACAATAGCTTTCAGAACAATTAGTGAATCATTTGTCAGTTGAAAGATTGTTGATGCACCAAAAAAGATTGTATTGATTCAATCTGGAAAAGTCAAGATCACAATAGCAATTACATATGCATTTGTTGGGCCAAAAGTAGCAGTTACATATGCATTTAGTTAATCTTTTGGCCTATCACCGTTTCATGCATTTTTTGTGGACTTTCATTTGACCTTGAGTGTTGACTTGCTTTTCTGTTGCTAACAATGTCCGGCTTGCCGAATGTACTTGCTTATCCTTGTACTGGAGTACCATTATTCACCATATACACACTTTCCAATTCTGTCTGTTTACTATCTAGGAGTCAGACCATGGCTGCACGGAGCAGGTCCACCCACTAGGGGCTGGCCGCCGTGTCCGCCATGAGGATTCCTGCACTAAGCCTTGCCGGCGTTCCCGGCCACCAAGGTACTTCTACTTATGTGTCTCTATAAGATTCCTGCATATGTTTTTGTGCTTTCCACTTAATGCATTGTTAGCTCTATGTTACACTTCTTTTAGGTACTTCCTGCTCCA
>NW_025292339.1:0-1042 GCF_018294505.1 Triticum aestivum | reverse complement strand
CGTGCCGCCTCTTCGGACATGCCACAACACCACCCCGCATGTATGAGGGCCCGGTACGACGCTCCGGTGGCATTGCTACCCCCCCAGGGCCCCCGTCCCGCCTAACCCTGTAGCGTTTGACCACGGGATCTAGCCCTTTGACTTTGCACGGACGGGCTTTGACCAGTGGACCTCTCCACCCGGTTGTGTCGGGTCGGCCCAGAGGGACACCGGGGAGCAACATTCGGGCCAGGCCCACAGCTACATCCACTCCGTGTAGACCCGACGCGTCCGTTTCCCCCCTCCGGGTGCCGGCGGCGGCGCCATCCGTGAGGGGGGGCACGCGCCGGAGACGCGTGCTGGGCGTTTGCAACCGCCTCAACACTTCCAGACTTGTGAGAGGCCGCCTACGCAAGATTTTACGGTATGCTACCCCCCGAAGGCCGCCGGCCACAGTCGTAGACGTGCGAAGAGCAATCCGCATAGAGGGAAATGTTCAGATACTTCTCCATCACAAAAAATTATGAAAAATTACCATCAGTCCTATAGCACATGTGCCCACGTTGTGTAAAAAACTCATGATTTTATCGCGCTCCAAGTATTCAATAATATTCACGCTGCATCGTTACCGCAGAACGTCTACCACCATTTCATTGCCGTCCGTGAGGGGGGCCACAACCCGGAGACGCGTGCCGCCTCTTCGGACATGCCACAACACCACCCCGCATGTATGAGGGCCCGGTACGATGCTCCGGTGGCATTGCTACCCCCCCAGGGCCCCCGTCCCGCCTAACCCTGTAGCGTTTGACCACGGGATCTAGCCCTTTGACTTTGCACGGACGGGCTTTGACCAGTGGACCTCTCCACCCGGTTGTGTTGGGTCGGCCCAGAGGGACACCGGGGAGCAACATCCGGGCCAGGCCCACAGCTACATCCACTCCGTGTAGACCCGACGCGTCCGTTTCCCCCCTCCGGGTGCCGGCGGCGGCGCCGTCCGTGAGGGGGGGCACGCACCGGAGACGCGTGCTGGGCGTTTGCAACCGCTTCAACACTTCCAGACTTG
>NW_025292338.1:0-1042 GCF_018294505.1 Triticum aestivum | reverse complement strand
TGGAATAGTTTCGCAACTCACGCCACCCGGAACACCACAGCGTAATGGTGTGTCCGAACGTCGTAATCGTACTTTACTAGATATGGTGCGATCTATGATGTCTCTTACTGATTTACCGCTATCATTTTGGGGATATGCTTTAGAGACGGCCGCATTCACGTTAAATAGGGCACCATCAAAATCCGTTGAGACGACGCCTTATGAACTGTGGTTTGGCAAGAAACCAAAGTTGTCGTTTCTTAAAGTTTGGGGCTGCGATGCTTATGTGAAAAAGCTTCAACCTGATAAGCTCGAACCCAAATCGGAGAAATGTGTCTTCATAGGATACCCAAAGGAAACTGTTGGGTACACCTTCTATCACAGATCCGAAGGCAAAACATTCGTTGCTAAGAATGGATCATTTCTAGAGAAGGAGTTTCTCTCGAAAGAAGTGAGTGGGAGGAAAGTAGAACTTGACGAGGTAACTGTACCTGCTCCCTTACTGGAAAGTAATTCATCACAGAAAACTGTTTCAGTGACACCTACACCAGTTAGTGAGGAAGCCAATGATAATGATCATGAAACTTCAGATCAAGATACTATCGAACCGCGTAGATCAACCAGAGTAAGATCCGCACCAGAGTGGTACGGTAATCCTGTTCTGGAGGTCATGCTACTAGATCATGATGAACCTACGAACTATGAAGAAGCGATGGTGAGCCCAGATTCCGTAAAGTGGCTTGAAGCCATGAAATCTGAGATGGGATCCATGTATGAGAACAAAGTATGGACTTTGGTTGACTTGCCCGATGATCGGCAAGCAATTGAGAATAAATGGATTTTTAAGAAGAAGACTGACGCTGATGGTAATGTTACTGTCTACAAAGCTCGACTTGTCGCAAAAGGTTTTCGGCAAGTTCAAGGAATTGACTACGATGAGACCTTCTCACCCGTAGCGATGCTTAAGTCCGTCCGAATCATGTTAGCAATTGCCGCATTTTATGATTATGAAATTTGGCAAATGGATGTCAAAACTGCATTCCTGAATGGATTTCTGGAAGAA
>NW_025292337.1:0-1042 GCF_018294505.1 Triticum aestivum | reverse complement strand
TTTTGGGGGCCCCGAAGCGATTTTCATAGTTGTTGAACCCCAAGGTGTGCTTACGAGTTGGTCATCAACACTCCAAGTTTTGGCCGATTCTAGCCCGTTTCATGGACTATTACTCACCGTTTTGGGGTCCCAAAGCGATTTCCATGATTGTCGAACTCCAAGGTGCGCTTACGTGTCGGTCATCAACACTCACATATTCGGCCGATTCAAGTCCGTTCCGTGCACTATTACTCAGCGTTTTGGGGACCCAGAGCGATTTCCAGGATTGATGAACCCCGGGGTGCGTTTATGTGTCCGTCATCAACACTCACAATTTTGGCCAATTCTGACCTGTTTCGCGGACTATTACTCACCGTTTTGGGGTCCCGTAGCTATTTCCATAGTTGTTGAACCCCAAGATGTGCTTACGTGTTGGTCAACAACACTCCCAGTTTTGGCTGATTCTGGCCCGTTTCATGGACTATTACTCACCGTTTTCGGGTCCCAAAGCGATTTCCATGGTTGTCAAACTCCAAGGTGCACTTACGTGTCGGTCATCAACAATCACAGTTTGGGCCGATTCTGGCCCGTTTCTTGGACTATTACTCTATTTTGGGGTCTCGGAGTCATTTCCATGATTAACGAACCCCGGGGTGCGTGTACGTGTCGGTCATCAACACTCACATATTCGGCCGATTCTAATACGTTCTGTGCACTATTACTCAGCGTTTTGGGGACCCAGAGCGATTTCCACGATCGATGAACCCCGGGGTGCGTTGATGTGTCCGTCGTCAACACTCACAGTTTTGGCCAAATCTGACCTGTTTCGTGGACTATTACTCACCGTTTTGGGGGCCCCGAAGCGATTTTCATAGTTGTTGAACCCCAAGATGTGCTTACGAGTTGGTCATCAACAATCCCAGTTTTGGCCGATTCTGGCTCGTTTCATGGACTATTACTCACCGTTTTGGGGTCCCAAAGCGATTTCCATGATTGTCGAACTCCAAGGTGCGCTTACCTTTCGGTCATCAACACTCACATATTCGTCCGATTCAAGTCCGTT
>NW_025292336.1:0-1042 GCF_018294505.1 Triticum aestivum | reverse complement strand
GCATCGAACCATCAGGCAAGCAACCAACCATTTGATCATATCGATACAATCCCATGTTCTCGCTCCTGCTCTCTTTTACTGCATTAAGACAACGCGATTCAAACTGCTGTGTGCTACGGTAGTTGAACCCATTTCCTCTGCATGACCTGTCATTGCCACAGTAACTAGATGAAACCCACTAGCATGTGTAGGAGTTGATTGAGCCCTATGTATGTGTTGTTCCTACCTTGCTATGCCTGCTATGCTTAGAGTCGTGTCAGGTCTGGTTCATCTGGGTGATGGGCTAGAGTGAAATGGTTATGTCGGTAATGAGAGTGGTGTGGTGAACACGATTTGGTAAAGGTATCGATGAGAGGCCATGTAGGAGTACATGGTGGGTTGTTTCATTGAAGCCGACCTTAAGCACTGAGATCTGTATGTGTGATTTAAGAATCAGCTACTACCATGCATTGGGCCCGAAACCAATGGATCCTCTCGACTTCTTATTCACCCTAGTTCTCCGTCCAGGAGTTGCAAGTAGTTTCTGGTGTTTGTAGCCTACTGGAGGCTGTGGACAGCGCTGACCGTAGGGGTGGGCTGTGATGCGGTAGGTACGTGGCACGGTGTACCGAATACCCGTTAGGTATCTCGGGAACCCTGTTCACATCGTTCGGGGCCGTATGGGAAACCTCGGCCGGACTCCCTGCGGATGGAACCTGAATAGGCGATAAACCCGGACTGGAGGCTTAGGTGATTAGGTAGGTCGTGGCCGACACCCACGTTGGGCTTCCGCTTGAAGGTTGCCGAGTACATGTCGTGTAAACGACGGTAAGTGGTGAGAGCGTGTATGAAGAAGTACACCCCTGCAGGGTTAACATGATCTATTCGAATAGCCGCGTCCGCGGTAAAGGACTACTTGGTTGCCTATACAGTTCATAGACAAGTAAATGGAAACTACTAAAAGCCTCAAGATAAGTGTGAGTGCCGAGGATGGCTCTTCCGTAGGAAGACGGAGGTGGATCCTCGGTAGTGTATTGAAGTGGTGAGTAGTGGACTCGTGTGC
>NW_025292335.1:0-1042 GCF_018294505.1 Triticum aestivum | reverse complement strand
CAAGAAGAACTACGCATAGACCTAGCTCATGATGCCACTGTTGGGGAACGTTGCAGAAAACAAAAAATTTCCTACTCGTTTCACCAAGATCATCTAGGAGTTCATCTAGCAACGAGTGATTAGATGCATCTACATACCTTTGTAGATCGCGCACGGAAGCGTTCAAAAGAACGGTGATGATGTAGTCGTACTCGACGTGATCCAAATCACCGATGACCAGCGCCGAACGGACGGCACCTCCGCGTTCAACACACGTACGGAACAGCCACGTCTCCTCCTTCTTGATCCAGCAAGGGAGGGAGGAGAGGTTGAGGGAGATGGCACCAGCAGCAGCACGACGGCGTGGTGTTGATGAAGCTGCAGTACTCCGGCAGAGCTTCGCTAAGCACTATGGAGGTGGAGGAGGTGTTGGGGAGGGAGAAGGAGGCAACCAAAGGCCAAGGCGTTCAGGTATGAAGTCCCTCCTCTCCCCCACTATATATAGGAGAGCCAAGGGGGGGTGGCCGGCCCTAGGATATCCAATCTCCTAGGGGGTGCGGCGGCCAAGGGGGGTTTCCCTCCCCCCCAAGGCACCTAGGAGGTGCCTTCCCCTCCTAGGACTCTTTCCCCCTCAAACCCTAGGCGCATGGGCCTATGTGGGGCTGGTGCCCTTGGCCCATTAGGCCAAGGCGCACCCCCTTACAGCCCATGTGGCCCCCCGGGACAGGTGGACCCACCCGGTGGACCCCCGGGACCCTTCCGGTGGTCCCGGTACAATACCGATAACCCCGAAACTTGTCCCGATGCCCGAAACAGGACTTCCCATATATAAATCTTTACCTCCGGACCATTCCGGAACTCCTCGTGACGTCCGGGATCTCATCCGGGACTCCGAACAACATTCGGGTTACTGCATATACATATCCCTACAACCCTAGCGTAACTGAACCTTAAGTGTGTAGACCCTACGGGTTCGGGAGACAAGCAGACATGACCGAGACGACTCTCTGGTCAATAACCAACAGCGGGATCTGGATACCCATGTTGGCTCCCACATGCTCCA
>NW_025292334.1:0-1042 GCF_018294505.1 Triticum aestivum | reverse complement strand
CTCGGGACGAAATTTATGAAGTGGCATCTTGTATATTTCGTCCAAGGCTTCATGCACCCATTATGGTGGCTTCAAAGTCCTGAAATCATCACTTGTAACTCCGTTATTGTTCCCCTTGCGCATGCCATCATCTCCATGCTTGTTCTTGCTCCAATGTTCATCCTTCTCCAAGCTAGGCCCTTCATTTGTAAGCAAAACAAATGTATCCAATTTAGGCAGCATCATATTCTCATGAACATTAGAATCATTACCAAGAAACGAAAGTACCTGGTAATTTAGTTGGCGTGCACGAGCTCTAGTAATTGGTCCAGTATGTATAGCAGCAGGGGCTGTGGGTGTAACAATTGTATTGATGTCCTCATCACACGGTGTAGAAATATGTGGAGCTGGGTTGGCTATATATGGTAGCAAAAGATTAGCAATAATCAATTCAAAGATGCAATGTTGAATAAACGCTCAACGACGGTACTGTGCTGGTCCTAGGCTAGACCGGACTAGAGACGCGAGCCTAGAACACTAATGAGGTCACGTCGTAGCACAACTAGCATCAATGAAGGATACTAAGTAGCTCTGGACAGCAAGATATAAGTGAAGATCACAATGGCAGTAAAGATAATGAGGTGAAACAACAGCCAAGCAGGATATATCAACAACTTTGTCTCCAACTTTCCTCTGAAAAAGTTTGTGCCGATTTTTTTGTTTTTTTTCTTATCTCTTTTTTTTCCTCACACTTTTTTTTCTTTCTCTCCTTTTTTTTTCTCTGACTTTTTTTCCTTTTTTTTCTCTCGTTTTTTTCTCTCTTTTTTTCTCCCTCTTTCCAAAACAAACTAGATAAGATGCAGATTGGATCAAGTGAAGATGTGAACGATCTCAACTATTATTATGACAATGAATGGTGGGTAGCACGTGGTGGAAATTGATGGATGGGTGGTGGACAGCGGAAGAGATAATGATGCAGCGGTGGCGTGACTAATGTGAACAGAACTCGAAACTCTAAACGAACTAGACACTAAGACCAGCAACTCGACACGACGATGCAATC
>NW_025292333.1:0-1042 GCF_018294505.1 Triticum aestivum | reverse complement strand
CCCCCTAGGGTTCCCAACCCTAGGCGCATGGGGGGAGGCCCAAGGGGGGCGCCCCAGCCCACTAAGGGCTGGTTCCCTTCCACTTTCAGCCCACGGGGCCCTCCGGGATAGGTGGCCCCACCCGGTGGACCCCCGGGACCCTTCCGGTGGTCCCGGTACAATACCGGTAACCCCCGAAACTTTCCCGGTGGCCGAAACTGGACTTCCTATATATAATTCTTCACCTCCGGACCATTCCGGAACCTCTCGTGACGTCCGGGATCTCATCCGGGACTCTGAACAACTTTCGGGTTTCCGCATACATATATCTCTACAACCCTAGCGTCACCGAACCTTAAGTGTGTAGACCCTACGGGTTCGGGAGACATGCAGACATGACCGAGACGCCTCTCCGGTCAATAACCAACAGCGGGATCTGGATACCCATGTTGGCTCCCACATGTTCCACGATGATCTCATCGGATGAACCACGGTGTCGAGGATTCAATCAATCCCGTATACCATTCCCTTTGTCAATCGGTATGTTACTTGCCCGAGATTCGATCGTCGGTATCCCAATACCTTGTTTAATCTCGTTACCGGCAAGTCTCTTTACTCGTACCGCAATGCATGATCCCGTGACTAACGCCTTAGTCACATTGAGCTCATTATGATGATGCATTACCGAGTGGGCCCAGAGATACCTCTCCGTCATACGGAGTGACAAATCCCAGTCTCGATCCGTGCCAACCCAACAGACACTTTCGGAGATACCCGTAGTGCACCTTTATAGTCACCCAGTTACGTTGTGACGTTTGGCACACCCAAAGCACTCTTACGGTATCCGGGAGTTGCACGATCTCATGGTCTAAGGAAAAGATACTTGACATTGGAAAAGCTCTAGCAAACGAAACTACACGATCTTTTATGCTATGCTTAGGATTGGGTCTTGTCCATCACATCATTCTCCTAATGATGTGATCCCGTTATCAATGACATCCAATGTCCATAGTCAGGAAACCATGACTATCTGTTGATCAACGAGCTAGTCAACTAGAGGCTT
>NW_025292332.1:0-1042 GCF_018294505.1 Triticum aestivum | reverse complement strand
CCCACTAGCATGTGTAGGAGTTGATTGAGCCATATGTATGTGTTGTTCCTACCTTGCTATGCCTGCTATGCTTAGAGTCGTGTCAGGTCTGGTTCATCTGGGTGATGGGCTAGAGTGAAATGTTAATGTCGGTAATGAGAGTGGTGTGGTGAACACGATTTGGTAAAGGTATCGATGAGAGGCCATGTAGGAGTACATGGTGGGTTGTTTCATTGAAACCGACCTTAAGCACTGAGATCTGTATGTGTGATTTAAGAATCAGCTACTACCATGCATTGGGCCCGAAACCAATGGACCCTCTCGACTTCTTATTCACCCTAGTTCTCCGTCCAGGAGTTGCAAGTAGTTTCTGGTGTTTGTAGCCTACTGGAGGCCGTGGACAGCGCTGACCGTAGGGGTGGGCTGTGATGCGGTAGGTACGTGGCCGGGTGTACCGAATACCCGTTAGGTATCTCGGGAACCCTGTTCACATCGTTCGGGGCCATATGGGAAACTTCGGCCGGACTCCCTGCGGATGGAACCTGAATAGGCGATAAACTGGACTGGAGGCTTAGGTGATTAGGTAGGTCGTGGCCGACACCCACGTTGGGCTTCCGCTTGAAGGTTGCCGAGTACATGTCGTGTAAGCGACGATAAGTGGTGAGAGCGTGTATGAAGAAGTACACCCCTGCAGGGTTAACACGATCTATTCGAATAGCCGCGTCCGCGGTAAAGGACTACTTGGTTGCCTATACAGTTCATAGACAAGTAAATGGAAACTACTAAAAGCCTCAAGATAAGTGTGAGTGCCGAGGATGGCTCTTCCGTAGGAAGACGGAGGTGGATCCTCGGTAGTGTATTGAAGTGGTGAGTAGTGGACTCGTGTGCGCAAAACCATTTCAAGTTGGAGTATCGTAGGATAGTCTAGCCAAGAGTCAAAGCTGGCTTGCTGCAATAACCCCACCAACCCTTCTTGATACTATGCATGTATGTAGGATCTGATGTAAGTCTTGCTGAGTACCTTTGTACTCATGTTGCTATAATCTACATTTTTACAGAAGAC
>NW_025292331.1:0-1042 GCF_018294505.1 Triticum aestivum | reverse complement strand
TTTTCTCATTTCTGTTTTTGTTTTTTCTTCTTTAAATTAATTCAAGATTTTCAAATTACAAAAGGTTGCAACTTTTGAGAAAAATATTCAAGAAATCATAGAATGTTTATGAATTCAAAAAATGTGCGAGAAATCATAAATTTTCTGCAGTTTTAATTCTTTTGGTGATTTACAAAACTATTCGCAAATTATAAAAAATCACAATTTTTCAAAATTTGTTCCCCAATTATAAAAAAAGTTCATTGATACAAAAAGGTTTGCTAACTCAAAAATTGTTCATGAATTCAAAAACTATGCGTGCATTTCAAAAAATGTTCTTCCGAACAAAACAAATGTTCATGAATTCAAAAACTACTCATGCATTTCAGAAAATGTTCGTCTTAACAAAACAAACGTTAATGCATTTGAAAACTGCCCAAAATTTTAAAACAAATGTTTGTCGATTAGAAAAAATGTTCGTCGGTTCAAAAGTCTTTCATGTCTTGGATTTGGGTAGTTTTTGGAAAGTCCTTTTATGTCTAGGCGCTAAGAGTAGTTTTTCTCACACACATCCTCCCTCCCACATACGCGTTCATGGCCGGCCCGTGGGGCGTGACGCCCCTATTTTTTTTTCTTTTCTTTTCTCATTTCTGTTTTTGTTTTTTCTTCTTTAAATTAATTCAAGATTTTCAAATTACAAAAGGTTGCAACTTTTGAGAAAAATATTCGAGAAATCATAGAATGTTTATGAATTCAAAAAATGTGCGAGAAATCATAAATTTTCAGCAGTTTTAATTCTTTTGGTGATTTACAAAACTATTCGCAAATTATAAAAAAACACAATTTTTCAAAATTTGTTCCCCAATTATAAAAAAAGTTCATTGATACAAAAAGGTTTGCTAACTCAAAAATTGTTCATGAATTCAAAAACTATGCGTGCATTTCAAAAAATGTTCGTCTGAACAAAACAAATGTTCATGAATTCGAAAACTACTCATGCATTTCAAAAAATGTTCGTCTTAACAAAACAAATGTTAATGCATTTAAAAACTGCCCAAAATTT
>NW_025292330.1:0-1042 GCF_018294505.1 Triticum aestivum | reverse complement strand
CACTAGAGTTGAACTAGCTCTATAACCGAGTTCAAATAATTTTACACTAGAGTTGAAGTAGCTCTATAAGCTAGTTCAAATAATTTTACACTAGAGTTGAAGTAGCTCTATAGTCTAGTGCAAATAATTTTACACTAGAGTTGAACTAGCTCTATAAGCTAGTTCAAATAATTTTACACTAGAGTTGAACTAGCTCTATAGCCTAGTACAAATAATTTTACACTAGAGTTGAACTAGCTCTATAAGCTAGTTCAAATAATTTTACACTAGAGTTGAACTAGCTCTATAAGCTAGTTCAAATAATTTTCCACTAGAGTTGAACTAGCTCTATAACCTAGTCCAAATCATTTTACACTAGAGTTGAACTAGCTCTATAGCCTGGTACAAATAATTTACACTAGAGTTGAACTAGATCTATAAGCTTGTACAAATATTTTTATACTTGAGTTGAACTAGCTTTATAAGCTAGTTCAAATAATTTTACAGTAGAGTTGAACTAGCTCTGTAAGCTAGTTCAAATAATTTTACACTAGAGTTGAACTTGCTCTATAGCCTAGTACAAATAACTTTACAGTAGATTTGAACTAGCTCTATAAGCTTGTACCAATAATTTAACACTAGAGTTGAACTAGCTCTATAAGCTACTTCAAATAATTTTACACTAGAGTTGAACTAGCTCTATAAGCTAGTTCAAATAATTTTCCACTAGAGTTGAACTAGCTCTATAACCTAGTTCAAATAATTTTACACTAGAGTTGAACTAGCTCTATAGCCTGGTACAAATAATTTACACTAGAGTTGAACTAGATCTATAAGCTTGTACAAATAATTTTATACTGGAGTAGAACTAGCTCTATAAGCTTGTACAAATAATTTTACACTAGAGTTGACTAGCTCTATAGTCTAGTACAAATAATTTTACACTACTGTTGAACTAGCTCTATAACCTAGTTCAAATAATTTTACACTAGAGTTGAAGTAGCTCTATAAGCTTGTACAAATAATTTTACAGTATAGTTGAACTAGGTCTATAAGCTAGTTC
>NW_025292329.1:0-1042 GCF_018294505.1 Triticum aestivum | reverse complement strand
AACTTAGGCGAAACGGATTCGCGGCTAAGCCTCCGAGTGGGAGTCTGGCTCACCACTCGGTAGGATTTTTACAAACTTAGGCGAAACGGATTCGCAGCTAAGTCACCCACTGAGGGGAATTTCATTGGACAAAAAATAAAAAGTGACAGATATTATGGAGGAACTATGACGCTTATTATTTTGAGGTCCATGAACTACAGAAGTATTTTATTGCAACTCATCCGAGTGATAAAGCTTAAGTGTAAAACGGGCGGAGTAGCTCCGCGTTCCAAGCTCGGGGCTCGTCGATATTATGCTCGACGTTGTAAAGACGGTACGCCCCGTTGTGGAGAACCTTGGTGACGATGAAGGGGCCTTCCCAAGAAGGAGCAAGCTTGTGTGGTTTGTGCTGATCCACTCGGAGAACCAAATCCCCTTCCTGGAAGGCTCGACCTCTCACGTTTCGGGCGTGGAAACACCGCAGATCTTGTTGGTAGATGGTCGACCGGATCAGAGCCATCTCCCTTTCTTCCTCTAAAAGGTCGACTGCATCCTGCCGCGCTTGTTCAGCTTCTGCTTCGTTGTAGATTTCAACTCGAGGAGCATTGTGGAGAAGATCACTCGGCAAGACTGCTTCAGCTCCATAGACCAAGAAGAATGGAGTTCTTCCGGTCGACCGATTAGGCGTGGTCCGCAGTCCCCAGAGTACAGATGGAAGTTCGTCGACCCAAGCTCCAGCCGCGTGTTTGAGATCACGCATCAGTCGAGGCTTCAGTCCCTTGAGAATCAGTCCATTAGCTCGCTCTGCTTGTCCATTCGACTGCGGATGGGCGACTGATGCGTAGTCGACCCGTGTGCCTTGGGAGTCGCAGAAAGCTCTGAATTCCTCTGAGTCAAAGTTCGACCCATTATCCGTAATGATGCTGTGCGGAACTCCATACCTGAATATTAGTTCCCTGATGAAGCTAACAGCAGTACCGGTGTCAAGGCTCTTGATTGGTTTAGCCTCGATCCACTTGGTGAACTTGTCGACTGCCACCAGTACATGCGTGAAGCCACTTCG
>NW_025292328.1:0-1042 GCF_018294505.1 Triticum aestivum | reverse complement strand
CCATGGGCACAAACATTCGCTTCAGCACAGCTTTCCATCCTCAAACTAGTGGCCAAGTCGAGCGAGTCAATCAAATTCTTGAAGATATGCTCAGGGCTTGTGTCATTTCCTTTGGCATGAAATGGGAAGATTGTCTTCCATATGCTGAATTCTCCTACCACAACAGCTTCCAAGCGAGTTCGGGCAAGGCCCCATTCGAGATTCTCTATGGCAGAAAGTGCCGTACTCCTCTCAATTGGTCAGAGACTGGTGAACGCCAACTTCTTGGCAATGACTTAATCACTGAAGCTGAAGAAATGTGTAAAGTCATCCGTGATAATCTCAAAGCCGCGCAATCGCGCCAGAAGAGTTACTATGATAGTAAGCATCATGATTTGGCTTTCGAGATCGGAGACCATGTCTACCTCCGCGTCTCTCCAATGAAAGGCACTCGTCGCTTCGGTATCAAAGGGAAGCTTGCCCCTAGATACGTGGGTCCTTTCAAGATCATTGGCAAAAGAGGCGACCTCGCCTATCAACTTGAACTTCCTTCCAACTTCGCGAACGTGCACGATGTGTTCCACGTGTCACAGCTCCGCAAGTGCTTCAAGACGCCTGAGCGCACTATCAACTTCGAAGAGATTGACCTCCAAGAAGATTTGTCTTATCATGAGCACCCAGTTGCTATTCCTGAAGTAACTGAGCGCAAGACTCGCAACAAGTCTATCAAATTCCTGAAAGTGAAGTCGTCGCACCATTCCGACCGGGAAGCCACATGGGAACGCGAGGACCATCTCCGTTCCGAATATCCGGAGTTCTTTCAGTCCTAGATCTCGGGACGAGATCCTCTCGTAGTGGTGGAGTGTTGTAACACCCCGCATGTAACTTGCTATATTCGTAACTCCGACTCTTGCCATTTCCGGCTATGTGTTATGTTTTTCCCTCCGTTGTCGGGTTTTTTTCTTTCGTTTTGTTTTTTGTCATGTCATGCATTTTCATATCATGTCATCATGTGCATTGCATTCGCATACGTGTTCGTCTCATGCATCCGAGCATTTTCCCC
>NW_025292327.1:0-1042 GCF_018294505.1 Triticum aestivum | reverse complement strand
ACCGCATCACAGCCCACCCCTACGGTCAGCGCTGTCCACGGCCTCCAGCATACTACAAACACCAGAAACTACTTGCAACTCCTGGACAGAGGACGAGGGTGAATGAGAAGTCGAGCGGGGTCATATTTCAGGGCCCAATGTATGGTAGTAACTGAATCATGGATCACAAACACAGAACTCAGTTCCTGAGGACGGCTACAATGAGACAACCCACCATGTACTCCTACATGGCCTCTCACCGCTACCTTTACCAAATCGTGTTCACACACTTAGCTCACACACAGTAGGACATGTTCACACGCCTCTGATTCATCCCCGATGAATCAAACCTGACTCAACTCTAAGCAGTAGCAGGCATGACAAACAAGCATGAATGAGTAGGCACAACAGGGCTCAAACAACTCCTACTCATGCTAGTGGGTTTCATCTATTTACTGTGGCAATGACAGGTCATGCAAAGGATAAAGGGGTTCAGCTACCGCAGCAAGTAACAGATAAATCGTTGTTGTTCTAATGCATTAAAAGAGAGCAGGGGCGAGAGAGTAGGATTGTATCGGAATGAACAAGGGGGTTTTGCTTGCCTGGCACTTCTGAAGATAACATTGAGTCTTCATCAGTGTCAACGATCACATCCTCGGTATCACGTCTATCGAGAGGGGACAAATACCGGCAACACAGAAGAAACACGATCAATGCAATGCACAGTATGATGCATGCTATGACATGGCAATATGAATGTGTTTTGAGCTAATGCAACTAGCAACAGATTAAATGAAGTTGGTTTGAATATAAAATTCAAATTCAAACTCCATATGTGATTATTTAAATGCCCTTCATATGATTTGTGCTAAACAGCACCTATAAGTTGTTCTAACATGCATGAAAATGGTACAGATGGATTCCTTGAATTTTTCTGATAATTTTTCATATATAATTTATTTTATTTGGAGTTACGGTTAATTTTCTATGATTTATTGAAGTTTTAGCTATTTTCTGGAATTTCCTGAATATAATTAAATCCAGAAAATACTTTATGACATCA
>NW_025292326.1:0-1042 GCF_018294505.1 Triticum aestivum | reverse complement strand
CCCCGGGGTGCTTTTACGTGTCGGTCATCAACACTCACAATTTGGGCCAATGCTGGACCGTTTCGTGGACTATTAGTCACCGTTTTGGGGTCCCAGATCGATTTCCTCGACTGATGATCCTCGAGAGGCGTTTACGTGTCCGTCGTCAAACACTCACAATTTTGGTCAATTCTGACCCGCTTCATGGACTATTACTCACCGTTTTGGGGTGCCGAAGTGATTTCCATAGTTGTTGAACCCTAAGGTGTGCTTACATGTCGTCATCAACACTCGCAGTTTTGGCCGATTCTGGCCCGTTTCATGGACTATTACTCACTGTTTTGGGGTCCCGGAGTGATTTCCATGATTGACAAACCCCGGGGTGCGTTTACGTGTCGGTCATCAACACTCCTGGTTTTTGTCAATTCTGACCCATTTCGTGGACGATTGCTCACTGTTTTGGGGGTCTCAAAGCGATTTCCATGGTTGTCGAACCCCAAGGTGTGCTTACGTGTTGGTCGTCAAGACTCACAGTTTGGGCCGATTCTCGCCCGTTTCTTGGACTATTACTCAGTTTTGTGGTACCGAAGTGATTTCCACGATTGACGAACCCCGAGGTGCATTTACGTGTCCGTCATCAACACTCACAATTTGGGCCAATTCTGGTCCGTTTCGTGGACTATTACTCATCGTTTTTGCGTCCCAGAGCGATTTCCTCGACTGACGATCCCCGCGATGCGTTTACGTGTCCGTAGTCAACACTCACAGTTTTGGCCAATTCTGACCCGCTTCATGGACTATTACTCACCGTTTTGAGGTGCCGAAGTGATTTCCATAGTTATTGAACCCTAAGGTGCGCTTACGTGTCGGTCATCAACATTCGTTGTTTTGGCCGATTCTGGACCAATTCGTGGACTATTACTCACTGTTTTGGGGTCCAGAGTGATTTCCTCGATTGACGATCCCCGGGATGCGTTTACGTGTCTGTCATCAACACTCATAGTTTTGGCCAATTCTGACCCGCTTCGTGGACTATTACTCACCTTTTTGGGGTGCTGAAGCG
>NW_025292325.1:0-1042 GCF_018294505.1 Triticum aestivum | reverse complement strand
GCAGTATGGCCGGGTACATCTAGGCATCGAGTCAGGCGAACCACTTGATTGAGGTCGCGAGTGGCCATCTGAAAGCGCAATCATAATGCAAAGGCATTAGAACTTCTAGCAAAATTTCGGCAGCATAACAGCTGTAAATGCTCAAAAAGGATTTTGAGACATTTGACAAAGGATTTCATACATACTCAACATCATCATATCAAAGTTCTGAAACCATTCTGGCAACATAATGTGGTAGTAGAACTGAACTAGGCTTGTAACCATCAAACTTATAAGGTACTACTGATTAGTAACACGTGATCCTGACAGAGAGAACAGATCCTAATTCCTTAACCCCGGTGGAAGAATGGACTGACTCAGATCAGAATGTCACAAGATAGAGGAGTAAAAAGAGCCTTACGTTCCAACCCACAAACAATTCCCCTACATATAACTAAAGAATTTCTAGACTCAACATCGACCAGTTTGGCTTGGAGAACCTACAGGCAGTCCGGCTCTGATGCCAACGCTGTCAGGACCCCGACTCGATGTCACATCAATCTAGCTGGTAACACCTCATATCACCTTGCGGCCTCACGCACAGTATTCCCACGGGTGTCGTCTTACCTTTTCCCGGGACCGTTTGCGCCTTTTGGCTCACGTATATGATAGTGTCGCTAGCATCCATATGATAAAGAGCCCGGGCTGACATGACTAGTCGTAAACCCAAAGTGGCACAGACTTACAGGGACAGGCATCCATGACCCAGCTTCGAACGTGTCGGTCATCAGCAAGTGGGTCCGGGCTGTAGCACTGGGCTAGCAGGACTCCGGTAAACTGGGCTGTAGCGGGCTAACAGGACTCCGGTACTCAAAGCGTGACATTTCCCCGAAGGGACAGACACAGGAACGAAGAAGGACACATGCCGGCCAGCCTAAGTGTTCCAGAGCAGTAGCAAGCTACCATGGCTCAGCGGTAACACTAGGAGACATTTCCCGGTAAGAGAGGCTACTAAAGATAAACAACTAGATAGTCAGATCCCACACATACCAAGCATTTCAAT
>NW_025292324.1:0-1042 GCF_018294505.1 Triticum aestivum | reverse complement strand
TGTTCTGCTTTGATACGACGGCAAACGTCACATTCAGCAACATAACGAGCAATGTCTTGCTTCATATTAGACCACCAGAATCTCTGACGGATGTCTTGGTACATCTTTGTACTACCAGGATGGATACATAGAGGCGTATCATGAGCTTCTTTCATAACTTCCTGTGTCATATCCAGGTTTTTCTCTGCACATGGCACCACTAGGCGGCCCTTGAAGTATAAGGTGCCATCTTCAGCAATGGTGAAGAATGAGGGCTTTCCTTCTGCGAGGTAGCGCTTAATCTTGTGGGCTTCAGAGTCATACTTCTGTAGCCTTTTGATGTTGTCCTCGAGATCTGGTTTAGCAACTAGGGTATTGAGGGAACCCTGGGTAACAACGTGGAGGTTCACCTTGCCAAACTCCTTAGGAGGGGGAGCGAGTGCACCCGGAGGAACAATATGGAGGTTCAGCTTCCTGAATTCTTCAACAAGCGAGGGCTGAACTTTATGAACCTGGAGGTGGTTGCAGTAAGACTTGCGGCTCAAGGCATCAGCCATTATATTAGCCTTGCCTGGCGTATAGGAAATACCCAAGTCAAAGTCTGCAACAAGCTCCATCCATCTCTGTTGACGGAGGTTCAGATCTGGCTGAGTAAACAGATACTTCAGACTTTGGTGGTCAGTGAAGATCTCACAACGATTACCGAGAAGGTAATGTCGCCACTGCTTCAGCGCATGAATGACAGCAGCAAGTTCGAGGTCGTGAACTGGGTAGTTCTCTTCGTGAGGGCGCAATTGCCGAGAGGCATAAGCAATCACTTTGCGGTCTTGCATTAGGACACAGCCTAATCCTTGACGGGAAGCGTCGCAGTAAATGACAAAGTCCTTCTTAGTATCAGGTGGAGCTAGAACTGGAGCAGAAGTCAACTTGTCTTTGAGTGCCTGGAAACTTTCCTGACATTTGTCTGTCCATTGGAACTTGACGCCCTTATGTAACAGGTTAGTCAGAGGCCTGGCGATCTTAGAGAAGTTCTCGACGAATCGACGGCAATAGCTGGCGAGAC
>NW_025292323.1:0-1042 GCF_018294505.1 Triticum aestivum | reverse complement strand
ACATCATTTGCTATTTTTTAGTCCTTTACCGATTTGTTTAGAGAGCTAAATGACCGTGAAATTGAAAATCACTACAAAATGAACTCTGGAAATGTCGAAACTTGGCATGGTATCATCATTTCACCCACATAGCATGTGCAAAAGAGTAGAGAGGGTTACGGCAAAAACTGGACGCACTTCGTGTACAGACTGGACAATCTCTTTCGAAGTATCAGGGTTTCTGACGAGAACTCATCTGTTACATGGGCACTTCATTTTTTTAAACTTATTACAACTCCCGACTTTTTTGCGTTCCGTACACACCATTCAAAGCGACGTCATCAATTTTCAAAACTTTATATCATCATTTGCTATTTTGTAGTCATTTACCGATTTGTTTCGAGAGCTAAATGACCGTGAAATTGAAAATCACTACAAAATGCACTCTGAAAATGTCGAAACTTTGCATGGTATCATCATTTCACCCACATAGCATGTGCAAAAGAGTAGAGAGGGTTACGGCAAAAACTGGACGCAATTCGTGTACAAACTGGACAATCTCTTTCGGAGTATCAGGGTTTCGGACGAGAACTCATCTGTTACATTGGCACATCATTTTTTTAAACTCATTACAACTCCAGACTTTTTTAGCGTTCCGTACGCACCATTCAAAGCGAAGTCATCAATTTTCGACACTTTCTGTCATAATTTGCTATTTTTCAGTCATTTACCGATTTGTTTAGAGAGCTAAATGACCGTGAAATTGAAAATCACTACAAAATGAACTCTGAAAATGTCGAAACTTGGCATGGTATCATCATTTCACCCACATAGCATGTGCAAAAGAGTAGAGAGCGTTACGGCAAAAACTGGACGCACTTCGTGTACAAACTGGACAATCTCTTTCGAAGTATCAGGGTTTCTGACGAGAACTCATCTGTTACATGGGCACTTCATCTTTTTAAACTTATCACAACTCCAGACTTTTTTGCGTTCCGTACAAACCATTCAAAGAGACGTCATCAATTTTCAAAACTTTCTAACATCATTTGCTATTTTTTAG
>NW_025292322.1:0-1042 GCF_018294505.1 Triticum aestivum | reverse complement strand
CTCTATTTAATCCACCCAGAAAACGTGCAAGCATAGCTTCATTCTCCTCAACAATACCACATCTAATCATGCCAGTTTGTAATTCCTGATAATATTCTTCTACAGAATTTTTTCCTTGTCTTAAACGCTGCAATTTTTGAAGCAATTCACGTTGATAATATGGTGGAACCCAACGCGTACGCATAGCAGTTTTCAAAGCAGCCCAAGTAGTTGGAATAGGATATAATCTACAATGTTCAGACCACCATACACATGCAAAACTAGTGAAAGCACAAACAGCAGCAGCAACTCGTCTCTCCTCAGGATATTGTAAACATGTAAATCGTTGTTCAGTTTCTAACTCCCAAGTAAGATATATATCAGGAACATATCTACCCTCAAATGGTGGAATATTCAATTTCAGTGTAGGAATATGGACATCATTGCGTACCTGAGGTGGTGGTGCAGGCCTACCATTACGAATATATACCTGAGGTCGACCTGCTGGTGGTGGTGCTGGTGGCTGCTCGTAGATCTGATTTTGATCAACCTCATCCTCATAATCGCCCGCATACTCATCATCCTCCTGGGTACCAGCAATAGCAGTAGCAGGAGCCACAGAAGTATCAACAGCAGCACCAACAGTTTGGCCAAACGCAAGAGGAACACGGCTCGCTCGGCGAAGGTCTATTTCGCGACGTGGAGGTAGTCGTTGTTGTTGTTGTTGGAGAGGTGCGTTAGGTGCAGCGGGTGGTGGTGGTGGAAGACGCGCGAGCAATTCATTAAATCTGTTATCGAGCTTTGTTTCGAACGTCTTCTCAAGGCCAGTGATCTTCTCCATGGCCTCTTCAAAATTGTTCAGCACATCTTGCACCTGTTCAGTCATCATTTGCTGAAACTTATCATGAAGCTCCTTGTTCGATAAATTCTCCCAGTCAATCTCGTCGGCTTGTGATCCTGGCATGGTTAGCAGCAATAGAAACACACAAGAATATGATCCTACAGACTACTAAGAAGTGGTGGTGGTGTATCACAAATCCGTCAAGCAAATCTCAAATTCTTA
>NW_025292321.1:0-1042 GCF_018294505.1 Triticum aestivum | reverse complement strand
AGGATGTCATTGGGTTTTTTGTTGACTTCATTCCTGGCCTTAAGAAGATAGGTCTCCCTAAATCGCGGTATGAGGGGAGACTGACTGGAAAAGGCACGCTTGGAGGGGACTCAATAATATGCAGGGACGGATATTCTTGGTCTCAAGCACACTACACAGTTCTACAGAACTCTACCTTGGTGACCCCGTATGTCGATGAACACAAGAACAGTCTGCGCTCCAAACACCCGGAGCAGTGTGACGACTGGATTACATGTGAACACATCAGGACTTTCAGCAGTTGGTTGGAAACACGTCTCAGAGGTGACACCACTATTTGTGATGAGTTGTACTCGTTGTCCAGGGGACCATCTTCGACTGTATTGACTTACAAAGGATACGAGATAAATGGGAATACATTTTACACGATCGCCCAAGATCAAAAGAGCACCAACCAAAACAGCGGTGTCCGCTTTGATGCAGCAACCGAGAGAGGAAAGGACACATATTATGGTTACATAATGGACATATGGGAACTTGACTACGGACATGATTTTAAGGTCCCTTTGTTTAAGTGCAAATGGGTCAATCTGTCAGGAGGCGGGGTACAGGTACACCCACAGTACGGAATGACAACAGTGGATCTGAACAATCTTGGGTACACTGACGAACCGTTCGTCCTAGCCAATGATGTGGCACATGTTATCTATGTGAAGGACATGTCTACCAGACCGAGAAAAAGAAAAGATAAGGAAGCGAATACATCATACGATGAGCCAAAGCGCCACATAGTTCTTTCAGGAAAAAGGGACATTGTGGGAGTGGAGGGCAAGACAGACATGTCTGAAGATTATGAAAAGTTTCATGAAATTCCTCCCTTCAAAGTCAAGGCTGACCCAAGCATCCTGATAAACGATGAAGATTATCCATGGTTACGGCGCAATAAGCAAATGACACAAGCGAAGAAAAAGTGAAGACTTTCTCCCGCAACTATTATGATGATACCATGCCAACTTTGTAACAGACGAGTATGATACCATTGTCCGTTTTGTACACGAAGTGC
>NW_025292320.1:0-1042 GCF_018294505.1 Triticum aestivum | reverse complement strand
GTTCTTGTTCCCCTTGCGCATGCCATCATCTCCATGCTTGTTCTTGCTCCAATGTTCATCCTTCTCCAAGCTAGGCCCTTCATTTGTAAGCAAAACAAATGTATCCAATTTAGGCAGCATCATATTCTCATGAACATTAGAATCATTACCAAGAAACGAAAGTACCTGGTAATTTAGTTAGCGTGCGCGAGCTCTAGTAATTGGTCCAGTATGTATAGCAGCAGGGCCTGTGGGTGTAACAATGGTATTGATGTCCTCATCATCCTCCCCTTCTTGAAATGAAGTCGTCCTCGACGGAAACTCATCTTCCTCACCCAAATAAGGCTTCAAATCTGCAATGTTAAAAGTGGGACTAACCCCAAAATCTGCAGGCAGCTCAAGTTTATATGCATTATCATTTATTTTCTCTAACACCTTAAAGGGACCATCAGCCCGTGGCATGAGCTTTGATTTGCGCAAATCAGGAAATCTATCCTTACGCAAATATAACCAAACAAGATCTCCAGGTGCAAACACAACATGTTTTCTACCCTTATCTCTAGCAAGTTTATATTTGGCATTCATACGCGCAATGTTTTCCTTAGTTAACTCATGCATTTTTAAAATCAATTCAGCACGTTGTTTAGCATCAAAATTAACCTTCTCCGAAGATGGAAGAGGCAACAAATCAATAGGTGCACGAGGTAGGAAACCATACACAACTTCAAAAGGGCACATCTTAGTAGTAGAATGCAATGAACGATTATAAGCAAATTCAATATGAGGCAAGCATTCCTCCCACATTTTCTTATTACTCTTCAAAACAGCCCTAAGCATAGTAGACAATGTTCTATTGACTACTTCAGTTTGGCCATCAGTTTGGGGGTGACAAGTAGTACTAAAAAGCAGTTTAGTCCCCAACTTAGCCCATAAACATCTCCAAAAGTGGCTAAGAAATTTAGTATCACGATCTGAAACAATAGTATTTGGCACACCATGCAAGCGAATAATTTCACGAAAGAACAAATCAGCAACATTAACAGCATCATCGCTTTTATGACAT
>NW_025292319.1:0-1043 GCF_018294505.1 Triticum aestivum | reverse complement strand
TTCATGATAAATTTTAAGTTCAATTAATCATATTATTAAAGAACTCCCACTTAGATAGACATCCCTCTAATCCTCTAAGTGATCACGTGATCCAAATCAACTAAACCATGTCCGATCATCACGTGAGATGGAGTAGTTTCATCGGTGAACATCATTATGTTGATCATATCTACTATATGATTCACGCTCGACCTTTCGGTCTCCGTGTTCCGAGGCCATATCTGCATATGCTAGGCTCGTCAAGTTTAACCTGAGTATTCTGCGTGCGCAACTGTTTTGCACCCGTTGTATTTGAACATAGAGCCTATCACACCCGATCATCACGTGGTGTCTCAGCACGAAGAACTTTTGCAACGGTGCATACTCAGGGAGAACACTTCTTGATAATTTAGTGAGAGATCATCTTATAATGCTACCGTCAATCAAAGCAAGATAAGATGCATAAAAAGATAAACATCACATGCAATCAATTAAAGTGATATGATATGGCCATCATTATCTTGTGCTTGTGATCTCCATCTCCGAAGCACCGTCATGATCACCATCGTCACCGGCGCGACACCTTGATCTCTATCGTAGCATCGTTGTCGTCTCGCCAATCTTATGCTTCCACGACTATCACTACCGTTTAGTAATAAAGTAAAGCATTACATCGCGATTGCATTGCATACAATAAAGCGACAACCATATGGCTCCTGCCAGTTGCCGATAACTTGGTTACAAAACATGATCATCTCATACAATAAATTTCAGCATCATGCCTTGACCATATCACATCACAACATGCCCTGCAAAAACAAGTTAGACGTCCTCTACTTTGTTGTTGCATGTTTTACGTGGCTGCTACGGGCTTAAGTAAGAACCAATCTCACCTACGCATCAAAACCACAACGATAGTTTGTCAAATAGACTCCGTTTTAACCTTCGCAAGGACCGGGCGTAGCCATACTTGGTTCAACTAAAGTTGGAGAGGCAGTCGCCCGCAAGCCATCTCTGTGCAAAGCACGTCGAGGGAACCGGTCTCGCGTAAGCGTACGCGTAAG
>NW_025292318.1:0-1043 GCF_018294505.1 Triticum aestivum | reverse complement strand
CGGGCCCTCATACATGCGGCGTGGTGTGGTGGCATGTCCGAAGAGGCGGGACGCGTCTCCGGGGCATGGCCCCCCCTCACAGACAGTGATGACACGGTAGTAGACGTTCTGCGGCAACGATGCGGCTTCAATATTACTAAATAATCGGTGCGCGATAAAATCATGAGTTTTTTTGCACGACGTGGGAACATGTGCTATAGGAATGATGGTATTTTTTCATAATTTTTGGTGATGGAGACGTATCCGAAAAATTCCCTCTACGCGGATTGACCTTCGCGCGTCTACGGCTGTGGCCGGTGGCCTCCGGGGGCTAGCATGCCGCCAAATCTTGCGTAGGCGGCCTCTCACAAGTGTGGAAGTGTTGTGGCAGTTGCAAACGCCCGGCACGCGTGTCCGGGGTGTGCCCCCCCCTCACGGACGGCGCCGCCGCTGGCACCTGGAGGGGGGAAACGGACGCGTCAGGTCTACACGGAGGGGATCTTGCTGTGGGTCTGGCCCGGATGTTGCTCCAAAGTGTTCCTATGGGCTGACCTAACACAACCGGGTGGGGAGGTCCACTGGTCAAAGCCCGTCCATGAAAAGTCAAAGGGCTAGATCCCGTGGTCAAACGCTACAGGGTTAGGCGGGACGGGGGCACTGGGGGGGGTGGCAATTCCACCGGAGTGTCGCACCGGGCCCTCATACATGCGGGGTGGTGTGGTGGCATGTCCGAAGAGGCGGGACACGTCTCCGGGGCGTGGCCCCGTCTCACGGACGGCGATGACACGGTAGTAGACATTCTGCGGTAACGATGCGGCGTCATTATTACTAAATACTCAGAACATGATAAAATCATGAGTTTTTTTGCACGACGTGGGCTAATGTGCTATAGGAACGATGGTATTTTTTCATAATTTTTGGTGATGGAGAAGTATCCGAAAAATTCCCTCTACGCGGATTGCCCTTCGCGCGTCTACGGCTGTGGCCGGCGGCCTCCGGGGGCTAGCATGCCGCCAAATCTTGCGTAGGCGGCCTCTCACAAGTCTGTAAGTGTTGTGGCGATT
>NW_025292317.1:0-1043 GCF_018294505.1 Triticum aestivum | reverse complement strand
ATTGTTGGATTTAAGTCTCAGTTCAGTTCCTACTACTTCCGTATGTTAATTGTTGATCTCGGAACCTTGATATTGTGCTTCTGAGTGGTTATGCCACCATTTTTGTGATTGTCTCAAATCTTTTTGAGCAATTATAGCCGTTATGCTGTCCGAGTCATCCCAGGTTTCTAAATAGTCCGATGCATTTGCAAATCCCTTCCTTCTGTTTCCGATGTTCCCATGGGCCAGATTAACCACACTAATCGGTGTGTTGAGGTAATTATTGCCTCGACATATATGTTGGAATTATTATTATGACCCTAAGTGCTTAGGGGATCATCTAGTGGTCTAGCCATGATTTGTGTCCTAGTGTGAAGATTCTGGCCTTTATTCTCGGAAGCATCCCGTGATGCTACTTAGTAGTAGGTATTCTACTCCTGGGTTCTGAACCCGAGATTCACTCTACCTACTTCATGTTGATAGTAATTGCTAGTGCCTTTAGGATATTAGTAACATTTGCGATATTCCTTGAAGTCCGTGGTATCTTCTTCTTCCAAATACCATGAACTACTTATGGCAGATGTTTATTGGATCAAAAAAAATCACAATTAGAGTACTCTTGAGGAGTTCTCCATTCATAAATCGTGACTCTGCCAGTTCTACCTTTCTGCATGGGTTATCCGGAAGAAATATGTTGAACTTGGTTCGACATACTAATCTATGCATCCACAACTCAGAAAGTTATATGTTCCTTTGAGTTGTTCTCTTTAGTTGCATTCTGACCCTCGTCTATCAATTGATAGTCAAGAGTATGCGTGCGTTCGTTCATCGATGCCTATGACTCTTGTGGTCTGTCAAGCCATTCTATTCCGGAATGACTAGGAGAAACAAACTCCAGTACCTCTTCCATATCCAGGATTGGGTCAAAGAAGTTGTGCTCCGCAGATCAAATTGCTAATCCAGCTTTTGGTTCTGTTCTACCTTGGAGTATTACCATCTTTATATCGGGATTGTTATAGGAATTGCACCCCATCCTATGAACTCCTGGTACAGTGATACTTCTT
>NW_025292316.1:0-1043 GCF_018294505.1 Triticum aestivum | reverse complement strand
GAGCATCAGATTGACTTAATTCCCGGTGCTTCACTGCCAAACCGTGCACCATACCGTACCAATCCAGAGGAGACGAAGGAGATTATGCGTCAAGTACAAGAGCTTCTCGACAAAGGTTATATACGCGAATCCCTTAGTCCTTGTGCTGTTCCTATTATTCTAGTGCCGAAAAAGGATGGTACATCACGTATGTGTGTTGATTGTAGAGGCATTAATAATATTACTATTCGTTATCGTCATCCTATTCCTAGGCTAGATGATATGCTTGATGAATTGAGTGGCTCTACAATATTCTCCAAAGTTGATTTGCGTAGTGGCTACCATCAAATTCGTATGAAATTGGGAGATGAATGGAAAACAGCATTTAAAACTAAGTTTGGATTATATGAGTGGTTAGTCATGCCTTTTGGGTTAACTAATGCACCTAGTACTTTTATGAGATTAATGAACGAAGTTTTACGTGCTTTCATTGGACGATTTGTGGTAGTTTACTTTGATGACATATTGATTTATAGCAGATCTTTGGAAGAACATTTGGAACATTTACGTGCTGTTTTTATTGCTCTACATGATGCACGTTTGTTTGGTAACCTTGGGAAGTGCACCTTTTGCACCGACCGAGTATCTTTTCTTGGCTATGTTGTTACTCCACAGGGAATTGAAGTTGATAAAGCCAAGGTTGAAGCTATTGAGAGTTGGCCGCAGCCCAAAACGGTCACACAAGTGAGGAGTTTTCTTGGCCTCGCTGGATTCTATAGGCGTTTTGTGAGAGATTTCAGCACCATTGCTGCACCTCTCAATGAGCTTACAAAGAAAGATGTGCCTTTTCTTTGGGGTACCGCACAGGAAGAAGCCTTCACGGTATTGAAAGATAAGTTGACACATGCTCCTTTACTCCAACTTCCTGATTTTAATAAGACTTTTGAGCTTGAATGTGATGCTAGTGGAATTGGATTAGGAGGTGTGTTATTACAAGATGGCAAACCTGTTGCATACTTTTCTGAAAAATTGAGTGGGCCTAGTCTGAATTATTCTACTTATGA
>NW_025292315.1:0-1043 GCF_018294505.1 Triticum aestivum | reverse complement strand
AACCTCATCCTCATAATCTCCCACATAATCATCCTCCTCCGCATCAGCAGCAGGAGCCACAGAAGTATCAACAGCAGCACCAACAGTTTGGCCAAACGCAAGAGGAACACGGCTTGCTCGGCGGAGGTCTGCTTCGCGACGTGGAGGTAGTCGTTGTTGTTGTTGTTGGAGAGGTGCGTTAGGTACAGCGGGTGGTGGTGGTGGAAGACGCGCGAGCAATTCATTAAACTTGTTATCGAGCTTTGTTTCGAACGTCTTCTCAAGGCCAGTGATCTTCTCCATGGCCTCTTCAAAATTGTTCAGCACATCTTGCACCTGTTCAGTCATCATTTGCTGAAACTTATCATGAAGCTCCTTGTTCGATAAGTTCTCCCAGTCAATCTCGTCGGCTTGTGATCCTGGCATGGTTAGCAGCAATAGAAACACACAAGAATATGATCCTACAGACAACTAAGAAGTGGTGGTGGTGTATCACAAATCCGTCAAGCAAATCTCAAATTCTTACCAGTTCTTACCCAGCAGCAGGCGGTGATCGGCAACCGTTGTTGTCAAAAACTCTCAAAGCTTGGATAGAGCGATTACCAGGGAGAGTCAAACACACGATGTAGATGTATGTGGAGCTGGGAAGGCTTATAGTATGGTAGCAAAAAGGGTCAGCAATAATCAATTCAGAGATGCAAAGTTGAATAAACGCTCAACGACGGTACTGTGCTGGTCCTAGGCTAGACTGTGCTAGAGACGCGAGCCTAGAACACCAACAAAATCACGGCGCGGCACGTAAACAAGGGAAAAGCACACTCTGAATTTTTTTTTTCGCTCTTTTTTTTTTTGCGCTCTTTTTTTTTGCGCTGCTTTTTTTTTGCGAAAAATCACTATAATGGCGAGTGTCTCAAAACTCTTCCTAGCTCAAACGGACAGGATGGGCACGAAACTTTTTTCGGCCAATTTTTTTTTTTTCGACTGCCCGGACCCAAAAACTGGAAACGGGTCAAAAAAAACTTCCTATAATGGCACCTGTCTCAAAACACTCAGAAACACCTAAA
>NW_025292314.1:0-1043 GCF_018294505.1 Triticum aestivum | reverse complement strand
GCATGTCTGCATCCGGGATCTTTCTGTGAGAGCGGCAAAATCTCCGACGCCCCCTTTGCAACATCAACTGGTGTGTGTGATCGGCCTCAAAAATTGTCACAACCCAGCTACCGTCTTTGAGGTTAACACCCATATGAGCCTTGCAATCATACCGCTCCAACCGATTTCTTTTCCTCTTGTCGCTCACATCCATATAGATGCCAGCTTGTTTGCTTGGAGATTTTTTGTTACTAGCATAGCTCATATCAACATCATCACACTCATTTGTTGCAGCCCCTTCAGAAATGCTACCACCAACACTCTTCGAAGGATTTTTCCGTGAGTGTATGCACTCAAAAACTCTATAGATTAGAATGCGCTTCTTATCCGAGCTATTTTTCCTACTATACTTTGACGTCACAATGCGAGTTCCAAAGCCCATCTTCGAGGCATATTCATTGTAAACACGCTGAGCTTCTTCAACATTGTCAAAAACCATTCCAACAAAAGGGACAACTGGCTGTGATGATATATCTTCATCCGGTTCGTCAACAAGTGTTGCGGCATTTCCATTGGCATTGTCACTAGCCACACGAGCATTGCCTTGATTTGGAGCTACACCACCGGTGTTCAGCTGAAACGAATCGTCACTAACATTTCGCGGAGTTTCATTCAGATCAATGCCTTCTTCTTCTTCTTCTTCTTCTTCTTCATGTGCAACATTTTGCATATCATCGTCAAGGAAAATTGATGGCTCAACAGCAACATTCTGCAACAAAATCAGCAACCAAGTCATTTTTTTTGCTGCGTGAAAAAATACGTAAAAAGCACGAACAAAAAAAAGTGGACGCAGCATGGCAATCATAACCCAAAAACAATTCCTGCATGCAGCATTTTAGGATGCAGCATGCAACATCTAGCAAGTAGCATGAAGCAAATGCAACACATGCTTGTAACATTTTATCAACATCCAGCAGGAAGAAACATCTTACTAGCATTAATTGAGAACATATTAGCAATATTACACAAAAAACAAACACAAGCATGTTGGCAACATCTCTTTT
>NW_025292313.1:0-1043 GCF_018294505.1 Triticum aestivum | reverse complement strand
TAAGATGATCCCTCACTAAAAATTTCAAGAGACGTGTTCCCCCTAACTGTGCACCGTTGCGAAGGTTCGTTGTTTCGAAGCACCACGTGATGATCGGGTGTGATAGATTCTAACGTTCGAATACAACGGGTGTTGACGAGCCTAGCATGTACAGACATGGCCTCGGAACACATGCGAAACACTTAGGTTGACTTGACGAGCCTAGCATGTACAGACATGGCCTCGGAACACAAGAGACCGAAAGGTCGAACATGAGTCGTATAGTAGATACGATCAACATGGAGATGTTCACCGATGATGACTAGTCCGTCTCACGTGATGATCGGACACGGCCTAGTTTGACTCGGATCATGTATCACTTAGATGACTAGAGGGATGTCTATCTGAGTGGGAGTTCAATAATCAGATGAACTTCATTATCATGAACATAGTCAAAAGGTCTTTGCAAATTATGTCATACGCTTTAGTTCTACTGTTTAAGATATGTTCCTAGAGAAAAAAAATTAGTTGAAAGTTGATAGTAGCAATTATGCGAACAGGGTCCGTAAACTGAGGATTGTCCTCATTGCTGCACGGAAGGCTTATGTCCTTAATGCACCGCTCGGTGTGCTGAACCTCAGCGTCGTCTGTAGATGTTGCGGAACATCTGACATACACGTTTTGATAACTACGTGATAGTTCAGTGCGTAATGCTAACGGTTTAGAATTGTGGCACCAAAGACGGTTTTGAAACGTCGCAGAACATATGAGATGTTCTGAAGACTGAAATTGGGATTTCAGACTAGTGCCCACGTCAAGAGGTATGAGACCTCTGACAAGTTTCTTAAGCCTGCAAACTAAGGGAGAAAAGCTCAATCGTTGAGCATGTGCTCAGATTGTCTGAGTATCACAATCGCTTGAATCGAGTGGGAGTTAATCTCCCAGATGAGATAGTGATGGTTCTCCATAGTCACTGCCACCAAGCTAGTAGAGCTTCGTGATGAACTATAACATATCAGGGATAGTTATGATGATCCTTGAGCTATTCGCGATGTTTGACACCG
>NW_025292312.1:0-1043 GCF_018294505.1 Triticum aestivum | reverse complement strand
TAGGTAAGAAGACGTTCTTGCTAGAACCCTAATTCAGCCACGTAAAACTTGCAACAACAATTAGAGGACGTCTAACTTGTTTTTGCAGCAAGTGGTTTGTGATATGATATGGCCAAAGTTGTGATGAATGATGAATGATCTATATGTGATGTATGAGATGTTCATGCTATTGTAATAGGATTCACGACTTGCATGTCGATGAGTATGACAACCGGCAGGAGCCATAGGAGTTGTCTTTATTCTTTTAATGACCTGCGTGTCATCGAGAAACGCCATGTAAATTACTTTACTTTATTGCTAAACGCGTTAGCCATAGTAGTAGAAGTAATAGTTGGCGAGCAACTTCATGGAGACACGATGATGGAGATCATGATGATGGAGATCATGGTGTCAAGCCGGTGACAAGATGATCATGGAGCCCCAAGATGGAGATCAAAGGAGCTATGTGATATTGGCCATATCATGTCACGTTTATTATTTGATTGCATGTGATGTTTATCATGATTTGCATCTTGTTTACTTAGAACGACGGTAGTAAACAAGATGATCCCTCACAATAAATTCAAGAAGTGTTCCCCCTAACTGTGCACCGTTGCGACAGTTCGCTGTTTCAAAACACCACGTGATGATCGGGTGTTTTATTCAGACGTTCACATACAACGGGTGTAAGACAGATTTACACATGCAAACACTTAGGTTGACTTGACGAGCCTAGCATGTACAGACATGGCCTCAGAACACAGAAGACCGAAAGGTCGAGCATGAGTCGTATAGAAGATACGATCAACATGAAGATGTTCACCGATGTTGACTAGTCCGTCTCACGTGATGATCGGACACGGTCTAGTTTAACTCGGATCATGTAATACTTAGATGACTAGAGGGATGTCTAATCTAAGTGGGAGTTCACTAATAATTTGATTAGTTGAACTTAATTATCATGAACTTAGTCTAAAATCTTTGCAATATGTCTTGTAGATCAAATGGCCAACGTAGTCCTCAACTTCAACGCGTTCCTAGAGAAAACTAAGCTGAAAGACGAT
>NW_025292311.1:0-1043 GCF_018294505.1 Triticum aestivum | reverse complement strand
ACTTGACCCATTCCGTTAGCTTAGCACCCGATCGTTTAGTATGTTGCTATTGCTTTCTTCATGACTTATACATGTTCCTATGACTATGAGATTATGCAACTCCCGTTTACCGGAGGAACACTTTGTGTGCTACCAAACGTCACAACGTAACTGGGTGATTATAAAGGTGCTCTACAGGTGTCTCCAAAGGTACTTGTTGGGTTGGCGTATTTCGAGATTAGGATTTGTCACTCCGATTGTCGGAGAGGTATCTCTGGGCCCACTCGGTAATGCACATCACTATAAGCCTTGCAAGCATTGTGACTAATGAGTTAGTTGCAGGATGATGTATTACGGAACGAGTAAAGAGACTTGCCGGTAACGAGATTGAACTAGGTATCGAGATACCGACGATCGAATCTCGGGCAAGTAACATACCAATGACAAAGGGAACAACGTATGTTGTTATGCGGTCTGACCGATAAAGATCTTCGTAGAATATGTGGGAGCCAATATGGGCATCTAGGTCCCGCTATTGGTTATTGACCGGAGACGTGTCTCGGTCATGTCTACATAGTTCTCGAACCCGTAGGGTCCGCACGCTTAAAGTGACGATGACAGTTTTATTATGAGTTTATGTATATTGATGTACCGAAGGAGTTCGGAGTCCCGGATGAGATCGGGGACATGACGAGGAGTCTCGAAATGGTTGAGACGTAAAGATCGATATATTGGACGACTATATTCGGACTTCGGAAAGGTTCCGAGTGATTCGGGTATTTTTCGGAGTACCGGAGAGTTACGGGAATACGTATTGGGCCTTATTGGGCCATACGGGAAAGAAGAAAAAGGGCCTCAAGGGTGGCCGCACCCCTCCCCTTGGTCTGGTCCGAATTGGACTAGGGAAGGGGGGCGCCCCCTTCCTTCCTTCTCTTTTTCCCTTCCTCTTTTCCTATTCCATATGGGAGGTGGAATCCTACTAGGACTAGGGAGTCCTAGTAGGACTCCACACTTGGTGCGCCCCCTCCTAGGGCCGGCCTCCTCCTCCCTTGCTCCTTTATATA
>NW_025292310.1:0-1043 GCF_018294505.1 Triticum aestivum | reverse complement strand
TGTACATGTTGTATATGTATATGTCATCCATTTTTACTTCCCTTGATTTTTGCATATATGACACATGAATAGATGAGTAACTTGCATAGTTCATAAAATCTAAAGCCAAAAAATTAGCACAAGAAGTAGAAGGCATGAAAATATTGCAACTCAGTTTGCACATATAAGTGAAGCTCTTATTCATTTCAAAAGATTGACAATATTCATCATTAAACCATCCCAACATTGGTGAATAAACCTTACTTGCATCAAATTTACATGCTACAACATGCTTAAATAAGCAAACATGCAATAAGTCATTCAACACAGAATCATCACCAAGATTAGAGGTCATATCAAAATGATTAAACATTGGTTCTTTTGCATCAATAGTTAATTCAATGGGTGCACTCAAAATTGTTGGTATTTCAGTTGTTTGATCACATGGCAAAGTCAAATTATCAACCTAGTCCTCTAAAATAGGTGGTGTTATCAAAGTAGTGGGTAGCTCATCAGATGGTGCATTCAAATTGACAAGGCATTCATCATTCTCATGTAGAGATGGAAGATCAGTACCTTTGTCATTACCTATTATGATCAACTCAGATGATGTAGCCACTCTCGGGGGCGATGTGTCACATGGTGGAGGTGATGTAGTCCTGACAACAACGGATGTGGTTGTCATAGTATGCCTAGTAGTTGAAGGAACAATCATATCAACTCTTGGAATGTGCACCGTGCGCTTGTTCTCCTCGTGGCCAACACGTCGTTTTATTTCCTGTTCAGCTTTGCAAGCAAGATGAAACAAATGGTCCATAGGATAACACTCTTCATGAATTAGTATCTCTTGAATATCACGGTTTAATCCTCCCCAAAATCTATCCATAAAATCATCTTCACTTTCTTCTAAAGAGGAATGCAACAAGGTAGTTTGTAAATCATCATAATATTTTGTTACAGTTTCACTACCTTGTTTTAAGTGTTGCAACTTCTTAATCATGTCACGAGTATAATAAGCAGGGACGAAAGTATGTCGCATGGCAAGTTTCAAATCATCCCAAGTA
>NW_025292309.1:0-1043 GCF_018294505.1 Triticum aestivum | reverse complement strand
ACGCTGCCTCTACATTTACCTACGGGATTAGTTTTGAACCTTAATAATTGTTATTTAGTGCCAAGTTTGAGCATGAACATTGTATCTGGATCTCGTTTAATACGAGATGGCTACTCATTTAAGTCTGAGAATAATGGTTGTTCGATTTATATGAGAGATATGTTTTATGGTCATGCTCCGATGGTCAATGGTTTATTCTTAATGAATCTCGAGCGTAATATTACACATGTTCATAGTGTAGATGCCAAAAGATGTAAAGTTGATAACGATAGTCCCACATACTTGTGGCACTGCCGCCTTGGTCACATTGGTGTCAAGCGCATGAAGAAGCTCCATGCCGATGGACTTTTAGAGTCTCTTGATTATGAATCGTTTGACACGTGCGAACCATGCCTCATGGGCAAGATGACCAAGACTCCGTTCTCCGGAACAATGGAGTGAGCAACCAACTTATTGGAAATCATACATACCGATGTGTGCGGTCCAATGAGCGTTGAGGCTCGCGGAGGATATCGTTATGTTCTCACTCTCACTGATGACTTAAGTAGATATGGGTATGTCTACTTAATGAAACACAAGTCTGAGACCTTTGAAAAGTTCAAGGAATTTCAGAATGAGGTGGAGAATCAACGTGACTGAAAGATAAAGTGCCTACGATCAGATCGTGGAGGAGAATATTTAAGTCACGAATTTGGCACACACTTAAGGAAATGTGGAATCGTTTCACAACTCACGCCGCCTGGAACACCTCAGCGAAACGGTGTGTCCGAACGTCGTAATCGCACTCTATTGGATATGGTGCGGTCTATGATGTCTCTTACTGATTTACCGCTATCATTTTGGGGATACGCTCTAGAGACAGCTACATTCACTTTAAATAGGGCACCGTCTAAATCCGTTGAGACGACACCGTATGAATTATGGTTTGGGAAGAAACCTAAGCTGTCGTTTCTAAAAGTTTGGGGATGCGATGCTTATGTCAAGAAACTTCAACCTGAAAAGCTCGAACCCAAGTTGGAAAAATGCGTCTTCATAGGATACCC
>NW_025292308.1:0-1043 GCF_018294505.1 Triticum aestivum | reverse complement strand
TCGCATCGGCCCCTCATACATGTGGGGTGGTGTTGTGGCATGTCCGAAGAGGCGGCTAGCGTCTCCGGGGTGTGGCCTCCCTCAAGGACGGCGCCGCCGCCGGCACCTGGAGGGGGGAAACGGATGCGTCGGGTCTACACGGATGGGGTGTAGCTGTGGGTTTGGCCCGGATGTCGCTTCCAGGTGTCCCTCTGTGCTGACCTGACACAACCGGGTGGAGAGGTACATTGGTCAAAGCCCTTCCGTGGAAAGTCAAAGGGCTAGATCTCGTGGTCAACCACTCTAGGGTTAGGCGGGATGGGGGCCCTGGGGGTAGCAATGCCACCGGAGCGTCACATCGGCCCCTCATACATGCGGGTTGGTGTTGTGGCATGTTCGAAGAGGCGGCGCGCGTCTCCGGGGTGTGGACCCCTGACGGACGGCGATGACACAGTAGTAGACATTCTGCGGTAACGGTGCGGTGTGAATATTATTAAATACTCGGATCGCGATAAAATCATGAGTTTTTTACACGATGTGGGCACATGTGTTATAGGAGCGATGGTAATTTTTCATTATTTTTGGTGATGGAGAAGTATCCGAACACTTCCCTCTATGCGGATTGCCGTTCACATGTCTACGACTGTGACCGGCGGCCTCTGTGGGCTAGCATGCCGTCAATCTTGGGTGCACGGCTTCTCACAAGTCTGAGTGTGTTGTGGCGGTTGCAAACGCTCGGCACGCGTCTTCGGGGCGTGGCCCCCCTCACGGACGGCGCCGCCGCCGGCACCAGGAGGGGGAAACGGACGCGTCGGGTCTACTCGGAGGGGATGTAGCTGTGGGTTTGGCCCGGATGTTGCTCCCAGGTGTCCCTCTGTGCTGACCTGATACAACCGGGTGGAGAGGTCCAGTGTTCGAAGCCCGAACATCGAAAGTCAAAGGGCTAGATCTCCTGGTCAACCGCTGCAGGGTTAGGCGGGATGGGGGCCCGAGGTGGGAGCAATGCCGCTGGAGTGTCGCATCGGCCCCTCATACATGTGGGGTGGTGTTGTGGCATGTCCGAA
>NW_025292307.1:0-1043 GCF_018294505.1 Triticum aestivum | reverse complement strand
GGTCTGATTCATCGGGGATGAATCAGAGGCGTGTGAACATGTCCTACTGTGTGTGAGCTAAGTGTGTGAACACGATTTGGTAAAGGTAGCGGTGAGAGGCCATGTAGGAGTACATGGTGGGTTGTCTCATTGCAGCCGTCCTCAGGAACTGAGTTCTGTGTTTGTGATCCATGATTCAGCTACTACCACGCATTGGGCCCGAAACCAATGGACCCTCTCGGCTTCTTGATCACCCTTGTCCTCTGTCCAGGAGTTGCAAGTAGTTTCTGGTGTTTGTAGTATGCTGGAGGCCGTGGGCAGCGCTGACCGTAGGGGTGGGCTGTGATGCGGTAGGCACGTGGCCGGGTAAACCGGGCGCCCGTTTGGTGTCACGGAACCCTGTTCACATCGTTTGGGGCTGTGAGCGAAACTCCGGCCGGATCTCCTCATGGATGGAACCCGAATAGGCGATAAACCTGGACTAGAGACTCGAGTGTTTAGGTAGGCCGTGGCCGACACCCACGTTGGGCTTTCGCTTGAAGGTTGCCGAGTACATGTCGTGTAAACGGCGGTAAGTGGTGAGAGCGTGTGTGAAGAAGTACACCCCTGCAGGGTTAACATCATCTATTCGAATAGCCGTGTCCGCGGAAAAGGACTTCTGGGTTGCTTATATCAGTTCATAGACAAGTGAAAGTGGATACCCTAAAATACGCAAGATAAGCGTGAGTGCTATGGATGGCGTTCTCGTAGGGAGACGAGAGCGGATCCATAGTGGTGTATTGATATGGTGAATATGTGGACTCGTGTGCGCCACCTCAAAAGAGTTACTTGCAGTCGTAGTTCAGGATAGCCACCGAGTCAAAGCTGGCTTGCTGCAGTTAAACCCCACCATCCCTTTGTTGATAATGATGCATATGTAGAAAGTTCTGATGTAAGTCTTGCTGGGTACATTTGTACTCACGTTTGCCTATTTTATGTTTTTGCAGAGAGACTTCAGTCTCACTAGTAATTCCGCGTGGTCTTCGACGTTTAGCTTGTTACCTCAGCTACGATCTTGTGCCCTC
>NW_025292306.1:0-1043 GCF_018294505.1 Triticum aestivum | reverse complement strand
TTTCATCCACATAGCATGTGCAAGAGAGTTGAGAGGGTTACGGCAAAAACTGGATGCACTTCGTGTACAAAACGGACAATCTCTTGCGAAGTATCAAGATTTCATACGGAAACTCGTCTGTTACAAAGGGATTTCATATTTTAAAACTTAATTGAACTCCTGACTTTTTGTGTGTTCAAAATGCACCATCCAAAGGCACATCATCATTTTTCAATCCTTTCTGACTTCATTTGTTATTTCTCATGCATTTACTAATTATTTTGAGATATAAGACCCTAAAATTGAAAAGCATTTCAAATGAACTCCGAAAAGGTTGGAAGTTGGCATGGAATCATCATTTCATCCACATAGCATGTGCAAGAAAGTTGAGAGGGTTACGGCAGAAACTGGATGCACTTCGTGTACAAAACGGACAATCTCTTTCAATGTATCAGGATTTCATACGGAAACTCGTCTGTTACAAAGGGATTTCATTTTTTTAAACTTATTTGAAATCTTGACTTTTTGTGTGTTCAAAATGCACCATTCAAAGCCACATCATCATTTTTCAATCCTTTCTGACTTCATTTGTTATTTTTCATGCATTTAGTAATCATTTTGAGCTATAGGACCCTAAAATTGAAAAGCATTTCAAATGAACTCTGAAAAGGTTGGAAGTTGGCATGGTATCATCATTTCATCCACATAGCATGTGCGAGAAAGTTGAGAGGGTTACGGCAAAAACTGGATGCACTTCGTGTACAAAACGGACAATCTCTTTCAAAGTATGAGGATTTGATACGGAAACTCGTCTGTTACAAAGGGATTTCATTTTTTAAAACTTATTTGAACTCCTGACTTTTTGTGTGTTCAAAATGCACCATTCAAAGCCACATCATTATTTTTCAATCCTTTCTGACTTCATTTGTTATTTTTCATGCATTTACTAATCATTTTGAGCTATAAGACCCTAAAATTGAAAAGCATTTCAAATGAACTCTGAAAAGGTTGGAAATTGGCATGGTATCATCATTTCAACCACATAGCATGTGCCAGAAAGTTGA
>NW_025292305.1:0-1043 GCF_018294505.1 Triticum aestivum | reverse complement strand
GCTGGTATGATCGCATCCGACATGTTACCCCGGTCTTCGTCCCTTATCCTTGCCCCTCCCAGCTCCACTACAAAGACGATTGCACATTGCTTTGGCCGCTCCCTCTCAACTACGGAGACGAGTTTAACGCGGTTTCCACCCCTCCCTCTCAACCGCACCAGTGCACGCTTGCCGCGCCACAACGCCGACGCTGGACCCGTGAATCGTGAGCACCCAGCTATGACTTACCGCACTCGTGCAAAATAATAAAACACGGTAAATATATTACTTACACGTGCGTTTTGTTTTGCAAGCGGCGCGAAAAAAATTAAAAAGGGAATGCAACACGAGGACTTCCCAGGAGGTCACCCATCCTAGTACTACTCTCGCCCAAGGACGCTTAACTTCGGAGTTCTGATGGGATCCAGTGCTTTAGTGCTGGTATGATCGCATCCGACATGTTACCCTGGTCTTCGTCCCTTATCCTTGCCCCTCCCAGCTCCACTACAAAGACGATTGCACATTGCTTTGGCCGCTCCCTCTCAACTACGGAGACGAGTTTAACGCGGTTTCCACCCCTCCCTCTCAACCGCACCAGTGCACGCTTGCCGCGCCACAGCGCCGACGCTGGACCCGTGAATCGTGAGCACCCAGCTATGACTTACCGCACTCGTGCAAAATAATAAAACACGGTAAATATATTACTTACACGTGCGTTTTGTTTTGCAAGCGGCGCGAAAAAAATTCAAAAGGGAATGCAACACGAGGACTTCCCAGGAGGTCACCCATCCTAGTACTACTCTCGCCCAAGCACGCTTAACTTCGGAGTTCTGATGGGATCCGGTGCTTTAGTGCTGGTATGATCGCATCCGACATGTTACCCCGGTCTTCGTCCCTTATCCTTGCCCCTCCCAGCTCCACTACAAAGACGATTGCACATTGCTTTGGCCGCTCCCTCTCAACTACGGAGACGAGTTTAACGCGGTTTCCACCCCTCCCTCTCAACCGCACCAGTGCACGCTTGCCGCGCCACAACGCCGACGCTGGACCCGTGAATCGTGAGC
>NW_025292304.1:0-1043 GCF_018294505.1 Triticum aestivum | reverse complement strand
ATAATGGCGAGTGTCTCAAAACTCTTCTTAGCTCAAACTGACAGGATGGGCACGAAATTTTTTTGACCAATTTTTTTTTTTTTACTGCCCGGATCCAAAAACTGGAAACGGGTCAAAAAAAACTTCCTATAATGGCACCTGTCTCAAAACACTCAGAAACACCAAAAAATAGGATAGCCAGAAAATTTTTCAAAAAATGCGTTTTCGAAAAATTTTGGGCCTAAACGGAGCGTGGCTACCCGACTCTTTTTTTTTCCCGAAACCTACTCCGGCAAGGAAACACGAATCGGAATCTAGATGGATCCCGAAAACAAACCTAAAAGCAAAGAACTCGGATTGGTGGTGGTATATGGATACGGATTCGGTGCGGTGGTGGTAGATGGCAGGGGCGATGATGATGGTGCGGCGGCGGCGTGACAACTTATGACCAGAACTCGAAACTCTAAAAGACTAGACTCTAAGACCAGCAACTAGACACGACGATGCAACCGCAAATTCAACAAAGCAAAACCCTAAAAAGATTATGCAAAGGCTCAGATTGGTTCAGATATGATGAACTAACCCTAATTTTTTTTGTGGCTTTTTCGTGGACTGTAGGTATGAAGAACAGACTCGATCTAAACTACGAAAAACTGTAAAATCTCACCGAGCAACCTGGAAATCTGATACCACTTGATAGAGGCAAAGGTGTCCCGTCTTTCGATGAGATGATGGATATCGCTTTGGTGGAAGTCGACTTTCACGATCCGACTACGAACGTGCGAGGACGTCGCGCCTTAGCAATCGCTAAACCAACTCCGAGAGGTTATTGACCACGCCGGAGCACGATCAACCTGACCACGAGGGTCTGTTTCCTGCGAGCAAACGAAGAACAAGCAAGAAACTAAGATTGCAATCTGGATATTGCGAATATAAGATGAAAGCTTTATTGATCAAGGTGGGGTTCTGTGACGCCTTTGTCTGGTCGTTGAACACAAACGAAGTACGCGAAGTTGCAGCTATGGCGAACTTTTAATCTAAACAAAACCCAAAGTCTAAACGAT
>NW_025292303.1:0-1043 GCF_018294505.1 Triticum aestivum | reverse complement strand
CCCAAGTAGGTTTGGCAGTATGCCGATCAAGTGGGTATTGACAGCTATGTTCTCTTTGGTTCGGATACGACCCATGTTTGAACAGGAAGCCCCCAAGTGATCATGGCTAGATTCAGATATGATCATAAGCCGGTCCAAAGGGAAAGCCGGATTCAGATATGATCCGGACCCTGTTGGTTGTTTCCACCACCTGTCAAAAAGACATATACACCTTTTTGAGGGTGAAAAAAGGACAAAGGTCCTGCTTTATTACTTTATATAATATGTACATTGTCAAAAAACATATATATCATAAAAGCCGGTGGCTCAAGTATAGTAAAACCGAAGATGGGTTATATCCCATGGCCGAACATCACTTAGCAAAGCCGCCTAGACTCCATAAACTATGAAGAAAGGTGTATAACCCGCCGAATCGAGGCCACTTACCCTTATGCCTATGATTGTTACCTTGTGTATTAACGTTGGCCACAAGTTCCGGGTTGTCATCCGCTTTACGCTTATTGCTATTTTGATTCTCCGGGTTGTGCTGTTGCCCTTTCTACTGTCATTCCGTTTTCCCTTCCCTGTCTTTTCACCGTCAGACTCGGGATCCTTGGTACTATCAGAATCGGCATATTTGACCAGAGCCGCCATTAGCGTACCCATATCCTTGCAGTCACGTTTAAGGCGCCCCAATTTCTGCCTTAGCAGCTTGAAGCTGCAATTCTTTTCCAATATAAGGACTGCAAAGCCGGCATCCATCTTATCAGATGAATGAATTATCTCCTTGACCCGGCATACCCAATTGGTGGTAGATTCACCTTCCCCCTACTTACAATTCGTCAAGTCCATGACCGTCATAGATTGCTTACAGGTGTCCTTGAAGTTCCGGATGAAACGGGCCTTTAACTCCTCCCACAAACCAATGGAATTAGGTGGTAAACCTTTTAGCCAAGACCGGGTCGTTCCATCTAACATCATGGTGAAGTATTTAGCCATTGCTGCGTCACTGACCTCCAACAGTTCCATGGCCATCTCATAACTCTCGATCCATGCTTCAGGCT
>NW_025292302.1:0-1043 GCF_018294505.1 Triticum aestivum | reverse complement strand
AATTAGTTAAACTAACTACCCCCCTGACACTGACCAGTGGGCCCCAGCGCCACTAATTCCTAATTAGGATTAAATTAACCCTGTTAAACCCCCCTGTCACTGACGTGTGGACCCCACACGTCAGGTTTGACCCCAGCCAGCCGCAGTTGACCACTGACGTCATGCTGACATCATGCTGGCGCAATATTTCTATTTCTGGATTTAATTTAAATCAGGAAATTCCAGAATATTATTTAAACTTCAAAAATTCATAACTTTTATTCTGTAACTCCAAATCAGACAAATTATATATGAAAAATGATCAGAAAAATCCAATCTATCCATCTGTACTATTTTCATGCATGATCAAACAAGTTAAATTGATGTTTTAAGCAGAATAAGGAAAAGCACTTTAAAAGGCCATGTTTAAGTTTGAAATTTGAATCTTTGATTCAAATTTGTTCAAACCCTTCTGGTTTTAGTTGCATTAGCCCAACACACTCATATTGCCATGTTTCATGCATGCATCATATTGTTGCACATTGTTTGGTGATGGTTGTGTATCGGTGTCCTTTATGACAGGTTCTGCCTCCGAGGAGTACCGTGATTACCCTAACGAAGAACCGTATCAGTGCATCGAACCATCAGGCAAGCAACCAACCATTTGATCATATCGATACAATCCCATGTTCTCGCTCCTGCTCTCTTTTACTGCATTAAGACAACGCGTTTCAAACTGCTGTGTGCTACGGTAGTTGAACCCATTTCCTCTGCATGACCTGTCATTGCCACAGTAACTAGATGAAACCCACTAGCATGTGTAGGAGTTGCTTGAGCCATATGTATGTGTTGTTCCTACCTTGCTATGCCTGCTATGCTTAGAGTCGTGTCAGGTCTGGTTCATCTGGGTGATGGGCTAGAGTGAAATGATTATGTCGGTAATGAGAGTGGTGTGGTGAACACAATTTGGTAAAGGTATCGATGAGAGGCCATGTAGGAGTACATGGTGGGTTGTTTCATTGAAGCCGACCTTAAGCACTGAGATCTGTATGTGTGATTTAAGA
>NW_025292301.1:0-1043 GCF_018294505.1 Triticum aestivum | reverse complement strand
GCGAGTACCTTGTCGGGATCGTCGTCTTGTCGTGTTTGGGAGCTTGTCGCTCACCGGGCCTTGCCGGGGCGCGCGGCGTGTCGCGGCAAGCTTTCTTGGTATGCCTTGAGTGGCCTTCGCGGCAAGCTCCTCTTGCCGGGGTCTTGTCTCTTCCCGGCAAGATCCTTTTGCCGGGGCCTGGGTTGGCCTTCTCGGCAAGCTCCTCTTGCCGGGGCCTTGGTTGGCCTTCCCGGCAAGCTCCTCTTGCCGGGGCCTTGGTTTGAGTACTTTGTTCTTGAATGGTCTTCAAGGGAACCACGGAGGGTCTTGGCGGTCACCCGGCAAGCCTTGCCGCGCGGCGCTGCAACTGCCCGTGCACAAGTTCGGGATACTAGGGTACCCCTACTATAGTACACCGACACGCATCTTCTTAGAATTATTGAATATTACACTGATGAAAAGATAAAAAAATCCATTCGTATATAGACAAGGCATACAATGAACTAGGTCTTGCAAAAAATACTTCTGATCACAAGGGCCATTCTATTGAAAAGCAATCATAGCTTGCCATCTTGTCTGAATAGCAATCATAGCTTGCCTTCTATAGAAACGCTCGTCTCTCTCCATGTCCATTTAGTTCTAGGACTGAAGTAGCAAGCACCGACACTCTGGGAGCTAGCAAGATATGTTTCTCCTCTCACATGCTGAAGATTTATTATTTTTCTGAGTCAAAGTCAAGCATGTGTTTGAAAGTAGGAACCTACAATTTTCCTATTTTCTCCTGAGTAACTAGTACTTTTTTTGTTTTCCCAGTAGATTAAAAATGCACCTATTTTTAAACACGTGCTTTACTCCTTTCATTCCGACTCAACAAGCAACTCTGTTCCTTAAACAATTCTGCAGCTACTACTTAAACTTTTCACACAGTTGTACAAACATCATGGATTAATAAGAGGGACAACGCAACTATATGTTCAGCAAACCAACATTCTTTTACTTTGAGCAACCTATATTCATTTCAGCAAATGATTTATGTGCCTGCAAATTCTTCTTCTTTTTGTTGA
>NW_025292300.1:0-1043 GCF_018294505.1 Triticum aestivum | reverse complement strand
TTTTGGTGTCCCAAAGCGATTTCAATGGTTGTTGAACCCTAAGGTGCATTTACGTGTCGGTCATCAACGAACGCAGTTTGGGCTGATTCTGGTCCGATTCTTGGACTATTACTCACCGTTTTGGGGTCCCAAAGCGAATTCCATAGTTGTTGAACCCAAAGGTGCGCTTACGTGTCGGTCATCAACACTCGCAGTTTTGGCCGATTTTGGCCCGTCTCTTGGACTATTACTCACTGTTTTGGGGTCCTCGAGTGATTTCCACGATTGACGAACCCTGGGGTGCGTTTGCGTGTCGATCATCAACACTCGCAGTTTTGGCCGATTCTGTCCCGTTTCGTGACTATTACCCAGTTTTGGGGCCCCGAAGTGGTTTCCACAACTGACGAACCGCAAGGTTCGTTTACGTGTCGATCATCAACACTCGTAGTTTTGGCCGATTCTAGTTCATTTCGTGCACTATTACTCACCGTTTTCGGGTCCTAGAGCGATTTCCATGATTGACGATCCCTAGGGTGCATTTATGTGTCGGTCATCAACACTCGCAGTTTTGGCTGACTCTGCCCCGTTTCATGGTTTATTACTCATTGTTTTGGGGTCCCGGAGCGATTTCCATAATTGACGCACCCCGGGGTGCGTTTACATGTCGCTCACCATCAATCGTAATTTTGTTCGATTCTGGACTCTTCCGTGGACTATTACTCACCATTTTAGGGTCCCAGAGCTATTTCCACATTCACAATGACCGGGGTGCGTTTACGTGTACGTCGTCAACAGTCGCAATTTTGGTTGATTCTGGCCCGTTTCATGGACTATTACTCACCGTTTTGGTGTCCCAAAGCGATTTCAATGGTTGTTGAACCCTAAGGTGCATTTACGTGTCGGTCATCAACGAACGCAGTTTGGGCTGATTCTGGTCCGATTCTTGGACTATTACTCACCGTTTTGGGGTCCCAAAGCGAATTCCATAGTTGTTGAACCCAAAGGTGCGCTTACGTGTCGGTCATCAACACTCGCAGTTTTGGCCGATTTTGGCCCGTCTCTTG